>NW_017306296.1:2299138-2309385 GCF_000935625.1 Nanorana parkeri | reverse complement strand
ATAAAATGATGCTGCAATGCATTCAATCAGAATCATGATGAAAATTCAAATGTATTCTGCATCAGCTTTCATTAATCAAAAGCAAAGCCTGGAGGAATATGTGTATAATGTGAGATATATTAAACGTGATCTACATGGGATGATCCCTCTCACAAGCCTCTACCTTTCTCCTTACCTTACTGGTAATGTTTCACTAACTAAAAACACTTCAGAATCTTGAAGAAGTCCAGTACAAAAAGCCCAGGGAGAAAATAATATATAATAAACAAAAAAACAACAACTGTACAGTATGTATAGTAAAAGAGTCAGTAAAGTAGCAGGGCCCCATACAATCACACTATTTGAGATATCAAACATTGAATTTAAATTGATAAGAACTGTATAGTAGTTTTGTAATTTTGCTTTTTTTATTATAGTAAGAACTGCAAAAATTCAATTTTCAAATATATTGAAATACTGCATATATTGTGTTATCATCTTATTTCCAGCCCCAGACAGAACCTTTGTAAGATGCCTGTATTAGCAGACAACAGGTTTCAGAGTGAAACATACTAAAGGCAGGACATTGGGTTACAGTTTTGTTAGGGCTATGGAGTATGGCTGAGCAAAAAAAGTGTGGGTGGGTTCACTGGTCATCATGCCAGACAAGGATTTATACCTGGCTGCAGCCAAAGATAGTTTGTTAAAGGCTTTGTTTTGCTGCATAGAGGAAAGTTGATTTTATGTGGACCTGTAGGATGCATTCTACACCCATTTTGCTTTCTCTTAAAAGAGTGTTTATTGTTCTTTCATAGGTGTGATCTATTCAATAATAATACAATTTTTTCAGATGTTCTCACCTAATAGAAAATCTCACCTAATAGAAAATCTGAAACCTTTCTCATTCTGTAGTTCCTGCTTTGACTTGGGGGTTGTCTTGCTCTCTACCCCATTTATTTTGGTCCCTACCTGTCCGCGCCCATGATTGAGTGTTGGTCAGTGGTGGATCCAGCCATCTTTACAGATCTTTACAGTTCATTGAACTAAACAAACTACACTATAAATTTCAAATACATTTGCATAGGTAAACTATGAACTCTTTGTAAATGAAAAATATGATTTTCTTGTAGAAAGACAGTAGCCTTTTTCCTGAAGAAGCGGATCTCCGTGAAACGCGTTGAAATCTGTTCTCCTCCCACAGGACTACAAATTAAATTAGGAAGCTGATACCCAGCAAATTGTAACAAGTATCGCAATATAGATGAGGATGCGGCTACATCTTATGGTCTCTTGTAAGCAATTGTGTTTGTCTTTCTTTTTTTTTAAACAATGCATTTTAAATATATTTATAAATAAAAATTGTTATACTTTATATAAAAACTAAATATGTTTTGTGTGATCCTTGAAGTACCTTAAAAGTCCAAACCCTCCTTTTTTTTTATGACATTAATTATCAGGATGCGATAGTTCTCCTCTATGCATACCTCTTTGTATGAAAATAACTACCCATTTTGCTTTCTGTTTTGCACCATTGTCAGAGGAAAGTCTTCCATCATCTTCTTTGTGGCTCTGAGCTGCAATTAAGAGCAATGCTGGAGGACTGCACAATCATAAAATGTGATGTACTTACTCAGGAAACTGAATGATTAGAATTATTTGTTAAGAGGTTATGGTATTTTATTTAGATAAGTCAATATAATTTTCAGTGAAATATCATCTTATGCAGCTTATTAAGTACTACCTTAAATATATTTTTCAACTTTTTATTCAAATGTATGCAGTTAAAGTCAAGTGAATAACCTGAAATGGTACAAAGGTGAGCAGCAAACTGCCAGAGGTGAAAAAAATAAGTTTTAGACCCTAAAAAAACTTATGAAAAATAATGTAGATTTCAGAATTATACAAACAGACCTTTTTCAGGGGAGAAGTAATGGGTTAACAACTCACAGTTGTTATACAGCAATGTAAGTACATTAAGCCTTGAAAGTTTATGCTAACAATTCCTACACTTGTCCCAACTTTTGCTGATTACTCACAAGCCCTCTGTCTGTATAAAAGCATTTTCGGAACAGACTTTGTTACTACACCTTCTTAAGCAAAATGTTGACAGTTTTATACTGCAGGAAGTAGTATATTGCCCTCAAAATGGGGAGATAAAGGCCATTAACAATAGAAGAGCGGTCATTTTAACCCTTAGATGTGTATTTCTTTCCCTTAGAGAAATTGCAAAGAAAGCCAAGGTGTCAGTAAGTACAGTTTCCTACACTATCAAAAGGCACTTGGAAACTGGAGGAAAATCTGACAGAAAGAAGTCTGGCAGACCCAAAGCCACAACAGAATCAGAAGACAACAGCTTGCGTGACAGGCGGCTCACAGGACAGCAGCTTCAAGCACAGTTTAACACTGATCAAAGTAAGCAAGTCTCAGTTTTAACTGTAAAGAGAAGACTTCGAGCTGCAGGTTTTGACAGTTTGAGTGGCAGTGAGAAAGCTATTGCTAAGATGGCAAAAGAAGAAAAAGAGGCTTTTCTGGGCCTTGAAGAATTGCCAGTGGACTACTGAAGACTGGAAAAAAGGTTTTATGGACCAATGAATCAAAATTTTAGATCGTTGGTTCATCACGAAGGGTTTTTGTATCTTGTTGAGCAGGTGAAAGGACAGTTTCTTGGTGTGTGGGGCTCTTTTGTTGGATCCAGAGATGGTGACTTGCACAGAGTGAGTGGCACCCTGAACCAAAACTACTACCACAGCATTTAGCAGCACTGCAATACCCACCGGTGTACGCCTAGTTAGTCAGGGATTCATCCTATAGCAAGATAATTACCCAAAACATACATCCAGGCTGTGTCAGAAAAGAACAAGACGGTAGGGTTCAAATCATGAAAAATGGCCAGCACAGTCTCCAGACTTAAACCCCATCAAGCTGGTTTGGGATGAGCTCGACAGAGAGTAAAAGCAAAGAAACCTACAAGTGCAACACATTTGTGGGAACTTCTGCAACAGTGTTTGGAAGAACTTTCTGAACAATATTTGATTTCCATTGTAGAAAGAATGCCACGAGTGTGTTCGGCGTTTACATCTGCAAAAGGTGGCTACATTCATGAGTCAAAAATTTAGATTACATTTTGTTAAAGAAAATGATTCCATGATTTCTTTTGAATGTCCAATTGTTTATTTGTTCTATGCTTTATTTCCAGAGTACATTGAGACATTAAACTGCGTAAATTGTAATAAAAACTGGAAAAATTGAAGTGTTATAAAACTTTTGACCAGTAGTGTGTGTGTGTGTGCGCATATATATTTATATATATATATATATATACATACATATACATATATACATATACATATACATACTATATATACAAATGGGGCCTGGGGTCATTGCAGGCCCACAACAATCTAATATTGAAAGAAGAGGGGTGAAATCTGGACTTCAATATAATATACTTTATATAAATGCCTTTTCCCCAAGACTGGGAATGAAAACTGATTGCAAAGACAATTAATAATTCAATAATATGTAATGCAGTAAGCAATACTAATTTGCTTGTACCACTTATTTTATTTTTTATTTTTTTATTTTCCATGTAACTGAATTGTGTTGTTCTTTGTTAAAATATAATTTACTTTTGTTATCACTGTGATACCATAACTATGTTAGTTGTGTTTTCCGTGCAGGCCAAATGTTGTCACTATTCCAATGAAAATAAGCATTTTTTATCCTGAATATAGTTCACCTTTAAGCCCTAGTCCAGTCCAAAAACCCATCCAAATCAATGTCAAAAACATATCTAATTTTTTTCTAGACCATTGTTCTAGACCCTGTTGACTAGAACTAATTTTGTAAACACCTGCCCACTTGTGGGTCCCATCTCATCATGAAGGTATGGACCAGGATTGCCCAATCCTATTCAACAAAAAAGCCTAGGCTATAGCAAATCAGGTTTGCAAACAATGTGATTACACTTAGGCAATAGATAAACAAATAATTCATTTTGATACTGCGATAACAGAACTGGTACATATAAAGCACACACACATCAGATATAGCTGGTTCATTGTCCACAAGCTTTAGCACATGTAAGAATTGCACAGGTCAGGATTTTCATAAGTATGCAAATACATGATGGAACCTAATCCACTTGTGGCTATATGTAAGTATTAGGCTGCTGATGCTTATTAGCCTGTTGGTTCTCTACAATAGTTTATACGTTTATAGTAAGGTGTAGCTTTGCATATATGAATGCAAAGCCCATGTAAAACAGACTAACAAGTGAACAGACATTTACAAACCTTTATTAAAAAGTGTTATATTTAACTACCAAAAGTGTTAGACTACACTAAACCTTTCATCCAACATCTAACCTCCCATTTCTTATTTTGAAAACTAATATAAAGGAAAAGCTCTAGTGGGTTAAACCAATCATTTGTTGAGTAATTATTCTTGGTACATATTAGCGTTCTGTAAGGGGTGTGTCCTTTGCCTGCATACTTTGTACTATTTTGTATCTCAGAAAGTTGGGAGGTGTGGAAATATACACAGAAATGTTTTATCAGTGTTTGGAATCAAGTTATACAGGTGTCAGGGCACTCGGAATAGTCACAAGGAAATATTGCATAGACTAAACGCTAATTATGTTTTCTTGATGGTTTAGTTTAGTTTTCTTAATTCATTGGGCGAGTGATACAGATCATGAGTGGGAACTCACTTCTTCAGGCAATTCTGGAATAAAGCTAAATTCAGTCTGTCACTGTCATGCCAAGGTTGGGTGCTCTGTAAAAACTTGGAAGTGACCAAAATTGCCCCTGCTGTACCCAAAAAATCCAGGGAATATCTCTGTTGATTCAGGGAATATCCGATTGCCTTATGGGATCAGGAAGGAATTTTCCCCTGTTGGAGCAAATTGAACCATGCTTTATAGGGTTTTTTTGCCTTCCTCAGGATAAACAGGGGATAATTGTGGGCATAGCGTTCTGTTTAGGCTTTTTTTTTCATATCTCTATGGGTTGAACTCGATGGACATGTGTCTTTTTTCAACCTAACTAACTACGTAAAAATGAACATTGGGCGGAGTTCATGAACTTTGAGTGGATTTCGTAAAAATTGTTTTTTTTCCCCTCAAGTAATGCAGTTTACAGTGGCCAGTTTTAGTTTGTTTATTGATTTAGTTTATTGATACAGATTGGAAAATAAAAACAAATTGTTTGCAATCCCATGCCCTTTGTATGGCAATACCTTGCTTATTAGCCTCGAAAATGAATTTGCTTCTATAGGGTTTATGGGGTTTGCATTAACGTTCTATCACAACTTCCTTAAGCATCCTGCAAATCGAACTCAAGTTCAAACTCACCCATCACCCATAGCAGGCACATGCAGAAATGTGTCTAGTGAAGACAGGCTCAAAGACATCCAAGGATGATGTGAAGGGTAGAAGAAGCTTATCATTCTGCAATGCCAGATGTACCAAAGACCTTGTCCCTTTTTATCTCTCAACCAGATCAGAGCACAGCTCCCAGGTGAATGAGTCCATCTGTTACTGTGCTTGACTGTAGCAGCCTGTAATAGCTTCTCATATGATGGCTAGAATACTCAAATTTCTAACACTAGTTCATGATAATTATATATCAACACAAGGAAATATTGAATCCTTGTGAGATAATTCTCTGTTATATACCCTCCAGATCAGAAAATGTTAAAGTACCTTAAAAAGACTGTCAGGAGTGAAGGGTGGAAACGTGCCTAGCAGACAGTGCAAGGGTTTTAAAGGATCAAAAATAATAATTTCTGACTGGTCCACAGGTTACTACACAGTTTTACCCTTGTTTTTAGTCTCACCCCTTAATTAAGCTCTCGTTCACACCTCTAATGTTGGGCTGTGTTGCAGTATATCCTATTTCTGTGAATACATTCTATCCCGTGTGAGCCCACGCACATTATGGATTTCTGTACAATTCCATTTAAATGTAAATAGATTGTTTAATCCGATAACGTGCCAATATCTGTAACCTAAACAGTATTTGCTACTGTCCTGTGACCTTACCTGGAGAAACTTTGCATTAACCTTTGCTGGTGAAACCAATAGACTGTTCAGTAAATTCTCTAATACCTCCTTTAGATTAATATGATTTAATGCACTGTCAGGCTTATCCTGGTACAATGGTAATAGGGAACCAGTAACCCATAACAACCAATCAGATTGAAGCTTAATGCAGACAGGTAACATTATTTTCTGTTGCTATTGATTACCATTCTTCATTATTGCTCTGTGCTGGCTCCTGGATGGTATATAAACAGATAAGCTATGTCACCAGCACACTGGAATGAAGTGTTTAAAAACATCTTTACAGGCTCCTGCACATCACGTCACAAAGAAGGCAATGCTTCAGGGGCACTCAGGGTCCCTTCATCAGGCTCATTATGACCCAGTGTCCCAACGTCGGCTTATCATATATAGCCACTGGTCTTAAACTTATAGATAAGCCATATAGTTGACCTGGTATGTCCAATATAATTGTGTTTGGTTCTCATTTGTAACTAAACTTTTTCCTTGCAGGGCCTTTGTTTTTTAATAAATCACTTTATGTTGAAGGTTTGTTGGTGAGCTTGAATTCAGTCTGGGCATGTATCCACCGGGGAAATGGCATACGGACCAATCTTTCAATTGGCTCTGTAGGGTCTATCGCTTCTTAGGTATAAGGGGTTGTGAATAGTTATATGCTTCACATTACAGTTCCAACCCGGTTTCAGAAGCAGCTGTGACATTTTGAAAGAGTTCATTCATACCAATGCAGTGCAAAAACACTCATCATTTTCCATGGTTATCTGGATATTTCTGATGTATCCAGGTGCTGTAGTATAGCCCAGGGGAATTACATGACAAAGTTCGAAAGAGGAAATTTAAGAAGTATGAAACTTCTATTTTGGTACATGCTGGGGTTGTTGACAATTTAAAGGACACATAAACTAAAGAACATTGGAAATTTATAGTTTAAGGTACTAAATCTGTGGATACATCCAAAAGAGCAATTGTAGTAAATTTATCTTCTGCAGGGCTTGTGTAAAATTAAAAGGGAATTTTGAGGTTAATGGTAGCGAAAAGATGGAAGCACTTTACAATACCCTGCGAGCAATAGCATGACCCTCTACTGTTTACAACTCCAGGAACAA
Organism: Nanorana parkeri; assembly: GCF_000935625.1. Classification (NCBI taxonomy): domain Eukaryota; kingdom Metazoa; phylum Chordata; class Amphibia; order Anura; family Dicroglossidae; genus Nanorana; species Nanorana parkeri. Next base: position 2,302,236 of record NW_017306296.1, on the reverse strand, counting down.
TTTTTATTTTACATTTTGAATAGAGTCAAGAAGGTTTAGAACATCTAGCTAGTTTGTATCTATGTTTGTGACTTAAGTGGGGAGATTGCCCTTTTTTCTGCATCTCAGTGACAATAGCACAAGAAAGAAGGAGGTCCAAAGTACCGGAAGGCACACACAGCAAAATAAATTTGAGAGTCTAAACTTTCCCTGCTGTAATACAAAAGTGTGTCTGTTTGTTATTGTATCCATTCCCATTTGAGAGATTTCCCACCACTTCCTGTCTTTGTGTCAATGCCACTGGGGCAGCAAGTGAGAGGGAGTCTCCCAAACAGGGTCATAGATTGTTATAAGAACCTATGTAATCCTATGAAACCCCCCACCCCCGCAGAACAAAAATACAGTTTTAGCTTGAGTTGTGCTTTAAATTGGATTAGGTGAAGCTTATAGTTGCTTTAAAATGCCAGATTTTACCAGCATGTAATCCTGCAGGTAAAATCTTTGATTTTAGACTCTAGTGTTACTCACAGGAAGGAGGGTCGAGAAACATCAATCCCTATACAGTCTACATTACATTAACCAATAAAACCTAATCCAGCAGTCACCACAGCCAGTTTATCCCTGTGCCCTCCCATCCTAACACCTCTTTACCCCCCACCATAAAAGTTTTTACTGCCAGCAGATTAAGGTAACAGCCAAGCAAGTAGCAAATTCAGGAGGTAGTCAGCAGTGACATGCTTTTTTTTAAAGCTGAACTCACAAAAACATCAATTTGAATACAGAGGCAACGTTTCACACTGGATTACTGCAGAGATCTGAAAGAAATACACAAAGCACACCAAGATTCCAGTAAGAATACACATGGTTCCTATATTTAGAAAATATTTGCTTATACAAGCTTAAAAGTGTATGTAAGAGCAAAATAAAAAGGAAGAAGCATATGCATTATATCTCTGCAATTCATGCACATTTTTCCCACGTTCTATCCCTTAAAATGTGCAAATATGACAAAAATGCCAAAATAATCTGCCAGAAATGTCCTCAACTCCTAATTTTCTCTTATTGAATGACACCACATGCTATTTTGTGGACTGAAATAGCAAAACTAGGCGTCATCCCTGCCTACTGAATTCCGCCCATTCTCCTCATCGCCACAGTACTGAGACCAATTGTTCTGTAGTGCAAGATAAGAACTGTGAGGACTCCTTGAGACACAAGACAGCTCTGAACGTTTGACAGAATCCATAGGTGTTTTAACGAACAGTTATAACAAAACGCTTCCAATGGAATAAATAACAGAGCAATGGGGGGCCAAATAAGAGGTTTATTGTTAGAGTCTACATACTGTACACTTTAATAAAAATATAACTGATATAATGTTACTATTCACTTAACTCTTTTATAAATAAGATAACACCGTCATTGTGATCAGTGTAATGTTGTCATACCAGCCTATTCACAGAAGTTTCCGACCATAATTTTTTGGGCAGCTGACAAAGTGTCCTATTTATGAAGTTTTGGCCGATCCCAGCACTTTTGTTATTTGATGGCAACATTCCCGGTATTTGTAACCTAGAGAACATGAAGCCAGCGAATGCCAAACTTGCAGAATGTTGGCAAAGATAAAACGAAGGGTCTGTGCTGAATGAGCACAGACTGCATGGCAAATATTCAGCACATAGCCCAATCTAGACAAATCCTGAATATTTTATTTGGACAGATATCATTTAGAAAAAATAGTATTTGCCTTGATCACAAAGGCAAAGGCAAAAAAACTAATCCCATCACATGTGAACAGAGGCAAATGTTTGCGAAAAGGTGGCGAATAAGTCGTTTTCCTGAATGCTTTTATGCATTGGCCTGTTTTGGTCTTCTCCAGTAATGGTCAGCTATTGAGAAGCTCAAGAAAAAATTGATTATTAAGACAAACTAAAAACTACGAACGTGATGCAATGCAATGAATGTATCTCCTTCATCCTTGTGTGACGTAAATAAAACTAGATGGATTAGAATGAAAACCCGCCTAACCAGTTAGACAGCTTTATGTAAGACTGGAGCAAATTATCTCCGAGGCTCATTGTGACTCAGAATCACACTGTCACTCTGGTACCAGAGAGAGCTGATAATTATTTCATCCATAGACACTAGCCTGCTTCCAGGCGTTAGATTGTGTTCATTTGTGTTCATTTCCTATTATAATGCAAATTAAGATGTACGTGTACACTAGTATTTTTCATGCTGTATGTACACAGCGTAATGACAGGTATACATTTTACCTTATATCACAAATTAATAGCAAAAGGGAAATTAATAACATGTGTGTATAATTACCTGAATTCCAGAGCCCGTTATAAGAAAAACATGGAAGTTGATGGCGTTTAAAAAAATGTGCGGCAGACCCTACCACATACCCTATTTTTTGAATGGGGGTATTAGATATGTATATGGTTGCTCATCCCATATCTACTGTGTATTGACTATTTGATATGGCCTTTATATGTGTCTTAATATGTTTTTAGCTTGTTATAAGAAATAAAGAAGGTTTTATATTTATACTTTACACCTGTAGCTGTATGTATTTTGTGGCACCTTGAAAAAACCCCAGGCTCAATTGCAGCCAATCCTTGCTCGTCTTTATAATTGGGTATAAATCTTTAGGTATCCTCACACTACATAGCAAACAAATACAAAAATTTCCCAGCACACTTACCATTTAGCCAGCAAAAAGAAAAGAAAAAGAGCCCTTCAGTCTGTCTCTAGTTGAACTATTGCATGTTGCTACATACTGTATATACCGAATTAGCAGGGAAGGGGAGGAAGAGAGGAATTAGTCATTCCTCCAACTCATTCAGCTATGTGTGTAATCTGAGTTTCAGCTACTGACTATGTAAACAGCCTTTTGTGCAGCAAAACAGTTGAGATTACCCTGGTAAACTTATAAAAAGGAGCTTAAGTTCCACTGTTTGGCTGCAAATGTCATTATGACATTTTCATAGGCAGAGTTTCATATTTAGATAACAGACTGAACAAAATATTATTCTAATTGTAATTTTATTACTGAATATACTATGTGTGTGTATATATATATATATATATATATATATATATATATATATTGA
>NW_017306296.1:2281573-2299057 GCF_000935625.1 Nanorana parkeri | reverse complement strand
TACACACACAAGAATAAAATATATTTTATTTAAAGTCACTGCATATTTCGCAATTGTTCATTGTTGTTTTTTTTAGTTGCCTGCAGTATTTCTGTGAGCAATTTACCAAAATCTGACGAATGAATATATAGGATATATAAAATGTAATAGCACGCAATCAGCTTTATATGAGATTTTCCTCTTTCTTGCCATTCTTTTATGAAAGTTTGAAGCATTTATTTACTCTGTTCATGAAGTGTAATAAATGTATCAGTCTGTGCCGGGGAAAGCAGACCTTGAGGGAAAACACAGCACAGTGCTTTTAATGACATCTGAAGCCAAGCGCTTCCCTCCTACATACAGTAGCTGACTGACTCACGTGGACCAGGAACATGCTGTATCTGAGCCAGCTATTGACAGTTAGGAAGACTGCAATTTCCAAACAATTTGCCTTTTCCGCTTTGTGGCAAACAGGCCTCCATATATGATCATTTACAATCAGATTAAATCAATTTTGCTGTCAAGTCAAACACTGATGGGAGGGCAGAGTCTATGAAGAGAACATTTTTGGGTATAGGACTGACAAGTCCGCCCTTGGGCTGTACACCTCCCCCACCCGGTGTGACACCCCCGCCATCTTTGGGCTCTTTTCGGCCGCACCGCTGCAAAGTAGGAGATGCAGCTGTGTTAAAACGGTGACGGCAGTGTCCCCCGCCTCCCGGGCCAACCAGACACTGCCATTGCTGCTTAAACACAGCCGCATCTACTAGTTTGGCAGTGGAGTGGCCTAAAAGAGAAGAGAGATGAGAGCGGACTTGCCGTCGGTGCGGCTGCATGACGGCCCGAAGCGCTGGGGGGCCCCACTGAGATCTTGTCCCAGGCACCCCACTGGAGGAATGTTGACTGCGTCTGCCCCTGCTTAGACCCTCCTTATCTGTCCCTGGTGAGACCGCCACATCTGCCCCTGGCGAGATCTCCACATCTGCCCCTGGTGAGACCTCCGCATCTGCCCCTGGTGAGACCCTCCGCATCTGCCCCTGCTGAGACCCTCCACATCTGCCACTGGTGAGACCCTCCTTATTTTCCCCTAGTGAGACCCTTCTTATCTGCCCTGCTGAGACCCTCTGTATTTTCCCCTGGTCTGCATCTGCCCCTAGTGAGACCCTTCTTATCTGCCCCTGCTAAGACCATACGCATCTGCCCCTAGTAAGATCCTCCTTATCTGCCCGTGCTGATACCCTTCACATCTGCCTTATTGAGATCCTCCATATCTGCCCTGCTAAGACCCTTTGCCTCTGCCCCTGCAGAAAACATCTGCATCTGCCACTGGTGAAAACGCCCACATCTGTCCCTGGTGGGACCCTCTGCATCTGCCTTGCTGAGACCATCCACATCTGCTGCACCCACCTGCTGGCCCTGCTGAAGGTGAGCACTCACCCGTGTGCTGGCATGGAAGGAGCAGCCCATTAACATGTGTGTGTGGGTGATGTCCCACGGGGATCAGACTGTGTGTGATGGCCGCGCTTGGAGATGCCATTGTGTATGCGCCATTTTAGCTGCCCAGTCTGCCATTCATTGATTCTAGTCTGAGGTCTGCCCTGTATTGGTGCTGGTCTGTGGTCTGCTGTGTATTGGTTCTGATCTGAGGCCTGCCGTGTATTGGTTCTGGTCTGAGGTCTGTCGTGTATTGTTTCTGGTCTGAGGTCTGCCATTTAACTCACTTTCCAAATTGCCTATATTGATCTAGATTTTGAATTTATCCTACCAATTCCCCAGCAAGTCATCTTTTAGTGAATTGGCGCACTATTTTAAAAATAGTGTGGAGAAATAATTTCTGTAACACAAGAATGTTTATGCAGGTGGGGCTTGAATATGGGCAGAGCACAAGGGGGCCCCATAATCTTGTATTGCCCGAGGGCCCCATGTGCTGTCAGTCCGCCCCTGTACTCCAGGAGCACCTACAGACACACATATACTTTTTCAACTTTGGCAGAATAGACAGTGCATTTGTTACTCTGTATTCCTGATGGCGTTAGGTTCACAGTCCAAATATTGTGGAAAAGTAACAAGAACCAAGGTCTAAAATGACACATTTCTGGAAAGATTTAGGAGGGTTGGGCCCAATTTGCAGACTGGCCCTTGTTTCATTACACACCATTCATTCATGCATTGTAATCAAAAAAATAATAGGGTATAAAAGAACACAACGTAACTGTTTACAGTATTTAACTTTACATCTACTCCCTCAGTTTAAATACCTGCCACCTTGTTGTCATTAGATTGGTACTAATGGACCAGCTGGAACGTTTCATGTGGACAGGTGTGCTAAGCCTCCATATTGGCACTTACTGTATACTGAAAGGCCAAATGAATAAAGTGACTGTGGAATACCAAAGCTGCAAGTCATGTGTTACTTTGAGAGCTGAGCAGAAGCTCCTTCTTTCTTTTACTGTTGTACAGATATATTTTCCAGCCTCCTAATCAGCTTTTACTCCATACAGATCGAGCAGATGAGCCTGCACACCCAATCGCCCCCCTCAAGGCAAGGGATTGTACCATTGTGTCGCCTGGCCAAGAGGATGCTGAAACTGCATGTTGTTAGCCATAGAGGTAGCAATTGGTGTATACACAATTGTTTGCATGCTGTGCATGTACTGAAAGCTTGTAAGGCTTAATGCACCTGTCCACGTGTCATGGGTGAGTCAGTGTAGATGCACATTTTTAATGTTTGAGTAGAGTGTATCTTCAAGTATCACTACAATACAACATTAACCACTGCTGACTTAAAGTTGACCAACATCTGAAAATGCACGCGCTTGAAATGTTAATACGAGCTGTTTAGAGTTCTACAATATTTTTCCATGTTGTACACATTCTTTGCTCTACCTCTGCATTTGCTCTGCAATTTTCCCATCTACTGGAGTTAGCGCATGGTGACCTATACATTGCAGCAATCCGGAGATGCTTAAATGTAGCAATTAGTTTCCAGCAGTTTGCTGTGCTACTCCAGTACTCACATTTTGCTTCCTGTAGAGAATTCAGTGTCCCCTCTTACATTTAATTGTGTATTTGTGTGGCTGTATATCTTGCTTTTATAATGTGTTGAACATTTATTCCTCTTTAAACACATTTATCTTGGCTCTTACACCTCTTCAGCAAGAAGGCAGTATTCTTTAAAGAGCCAACACACTTGTAAAAAGTAAGGTTACCATACCCTATGTTTCCAGGAGACATTCCCCTTTTGGAGGGGTGTCCCCAAGAAATGAGCATCTACAGAGCTGTCCCCGACTGGGTATCTGGGATTTACTGGGTATCTGAGCTCCAACTACACGCCCCATTACTTCTCTGCTCATAGTGTCCAGGGCATTTAGTCTTTACACCTTAAAAGTCTGCCTCTTTTTGTCCCAAAATCGTGTGACCAATTGTTTTATAAAAATGGGGGTGTAATTTTGTGGGCTACAAATGGAGGGGTGGTGGTATTATGGGCATGATTAAAACTGGGAATGGTCAGTAGGATGTCCCTGGATTTTACATAGTTACATAGTTACATAGTATTTGAGGTTGAATAAAGACATATGTCCATCAAGTCCAACCTATTGTGTGTGTGTGTGGGTGTAAAGATCCTCGCGTCATCTCGTTTTTAGGAGTACTTGTACCCCTGTATATTACCGTTTCTCAGGAAATCGTCCAAAAGCCTCTTGAATGATTCCAGACTATTAGCTGAAATCACTGCTTGCGGCAGTGAGTTCCAGACCCTAACCGCGCGAACTGAGAAGAATCCCCTTCGCCCCTTGTGTTTGAATTTTTTTTCTACCAGTTTTAGGTGGTGTCCTCTAGTCTTTGTTACAGAATTAATCGTGAAGAGTTTATTGCTAATGTTGCTATGACTATGGAACATTTTGTATGTGAAAATCATGTCCCCCCTTAATCTCCTAAGTTCCAGCGTGAACATATTTAAATTTAGTAGCCGTGTCTCATAGATCTTGTCCTCCATCCCTTTGATGAGTTTGGTCGCCCTTCGCTGGACTTTCTCGAGTTCAAGGACATCCCCTCTGTGTACCGGTGCCCAAAACTGCACCGCATACTCCAGGTGAGGCCGAACCAGTGATGTGTAGAGTGGCAATATTATAGACTTATCCCTGCAAAACATTCCCTTCTTGATGCAGGACAGGACTCTACTAGCTTTGCTTACCGCAACCTGGCACTGTAATCTATTATTGAGTTTATGGTCTACATATGGATTTCATTTTATAAAACTGGTAACCTTAGGTAAAAGTGATATTAAACCCTAATTTTCAGCTGTTGACAGTAACACATTATGGGGATTATTTTGGCAGCCAAGTGAATAACCGGGCCGAGGTGAAGAGAGCCGAATGCCATTCGTCTATTTACTTCAGCTGAATACGACTGATTTCAGCTGTACATCGGCTGGCTTCGGCTCCCTTCGGTTCAGCCGAAGTGAAGAGCTGTTCAACTCAGCCAATCCAACATCTGGAACGGCTGAGTTGATTGCCCAGGAGTAACTCAATGCCGTTCACCCCTATTCTTATAGGGGCCGAACAGCAGTGAGTGAATAGCCGAATGCCGCTGATCTGAAGCATATGCATTTGGCTCGCCTGAGCTGTTCAGCTGCCTTCGGCTGCTGTATTGTGAATAGTCCTTACAGCAGCCCTTCGGTTCAGCTGAACCAAAGGGCTGTGACGGCCGAAGTGAGCCGAAGGATTAGCGGAAGCTAAGACTATATCCTTCGGCTCTTTAGTGAATAACCCCCTATATGTTGCTTCTTCATGTTACCAACAATGCTTTTCCTCCAGTTTCCCAGTCTCCTGATCGCTGGCCCCACTTTCTGGTTTCAGATGGCCCCTTGGCTTGCAGTGTTCTATGGAGCTAAGTCCTAGTCACCCTATAGTGTACACTCCCAGTGGAAGACTTCAGCCTGATATGATGATGATACTTGCACCAACATGGATAGGTAGACTGGGAACACTAGATTCAGAAGACACGCCCAGGGCCGTCTTTACCGCAGGGGATAAGGGGCATTTGCCCGGGGCCCTATAAATTACAGGGGCCCACAACAGATGTCCCTTTTGCCCCCAACAGCAGAGAAAAAAAGAGGCGCGGCAGTGTCGGTTGGGAGATTGACAGGCCATTCATTGTCATTCACCCTGCCCGACAGACCGCAGCCTGCTTTATTGCCTTTATGGGCCCAAGAAAATGCTTGCCCAGGGTCCAATCGGTATTAAAAACGGGCCTGGACACGCCTCTGCTCCTCCTCCAAGGGTTAATGATTGAAACTGGCTTTCATGGGAAACACATGCACAATGACGCTATGAATTATGGGAAATGTTGTCCCAAGAAAGGGGAACAGATGAGTTTCTATGACATACTGGGGGTGCTCTCCTCAACTAGAAGCTTGGGCAAGTGGCGCAGAAAAAGCCGCAGGCTGAGTTTGTAAGCAGATTTCTAAGTTTTTAGTTTTTCTGGACTTTTTTTGAAGTAATCATGTATTGTCCCTGGCTGATTAGATCTATACAAATAAACAGTAATTCATTTAAAAAGTAAGACTTTAGTCCTACGTTAAACTTCTCAGTCCCAGAGCTCTCTCCAGTAGCAGGAAAGTAAAAGAGTATATTGTAAGAAACAACGTAGAACAATTCTTGTGCTAAAATCTACCTGCTATCAATTTTTTTTTTCTGGGGGGGGGGGGGGGGTTTTTAGTTTTCATTTTAAGGGTTGAAGCCAAATAGTTAAGTTAAGAGGGGGATGTAAGGGAAGGGAGAATTGTTAAAAGGTATTTGAGGGTTTATGTTTTTAGGCTCAGGTGCTGCAAGGGTTAAGTGCCTGTTTGTGTCTAGGTTGAAGAAAAGTTATACTCATCTGATCCTTGGAGATGACCAGCTCTTAGACCCTTCCTCCTCACTCCCCCTACGCTGCAGCAGTCTAAGAATCCTTGAGTTATCACGTTCTATACAATATATAGGACATGAGGACGCTGAGGGACCTATCATTGCTGCAGCGGAGGAGGAGACAGGCTTGAGGGAGTACTGTCACAGCTGGCTGTACCCAAGGTTCGGGTGACTATAACTTTTTTCTTAATTTTACCTATTCACAAATGATCACTTAACCCTTGCAGTGCTGGGGTAGCTCCATTGCAATGGTTAAGAATTTTTTCCCGCATAGTTCTGTAAAGATTAGGGGTGCACTTATTCTATCAGCACCAAAAATCCGGAGCACGTCATTACTGCTCTTTGCACTGCCTCATTAAACAAGCCTGCCAGTTTCTGACTGGGGAGCTTACTATTTATGTTTTCTAGGAAGCTGCAGAGGAAGGCAAACCAGAGCTACTTGAGAAATGAAACAAGACAGTTAAACCCTCCAACAAACTACTCATGGGTACTGTCAAAGAAAAGATGCGTTTCCTGGTAATTAATGTTGTAGTGCTGCACATTTGAAATTTTCATTGGGTTGGGAACATATTATAGATTTCAGCACATGCTGGGGGCAAGGTTTTAACTATTAAAAAACAGTGCTCTCATGAAAGATTTACACACAGATCACAGCAGTATGTGCTGTAAAATGAACAACACATGAGTAATGTTAGTTTGATCCCCCCTTATTCAAAGAAAAGAGCATTTTGACATGCAGCAGATCACCGCCAAAATATGGCACCACCAAATATCCTCCAGATTCATTGAGGTTGATTTACAAAAGGCAAATAAGCTTTTCACTTTGCAAGGGAATTTGACTTTCATCATCCAATCATGCGCAAGCAAAAAATACTGTTTTTTTTTTTTTATTTTCCTTGCAGATGATTGGGTAGTCTGTGAGATGTAAAATGTCACCACATTCACCAAGCTAAGGGAAACTTCCCCTGAAAAGTGCAAATTCCACTTGTAAAGTAAAGAGCCGATTTGCCTCTAGTAAATAAACCCTATGGTGTATTGAAATGCTACATTCTATGTTTCCTTATTTTTTATTTATTAAAAAACACCTATACTGAGAGGTTATGAAGACTGTCATTGCTTCTCCTTCTGAATATACTGTATTAGTTGCCTGGCTGTCATGCTGGTCCAATGTCTTTAATACATGTTTTGGAACAAGAATGCATATCAGGGTTCTGAATTCACTCTAACTTTCTAATCCGTGTTCTGGTTTAGGGCTCATGCACAAAGGCATATTAAAGTAGAAACTTTCAGAAAAATCCAGCATATACAATTTCAGGTGAAGTGTGTAATTACTAGAGTTTCGAAAAGGTCCACTTTAGTTACAATGTGCAATGGTGGCTGTGAAAAGTAACCCATAGCAGCTTTTCAGATTAAAGTTTACTGTAGTCAGGCTGGTAAAAGCTGATTTCTGATTGGTTGCTTTGTGTTCCTTCTCTGGTAGCAGGGCAGTTCAGGCCATTTGATGCTCCACAAATCTGGCCAGTATTCTTTCAATATCTTCTTCATATTGTGTAAAGGGTTACCAGCAGGAAATCAGAATGCAAAATGAGCCTGCTGAGCACTGACTAAAATAGCATCAGCAATCATAGGGATCTATAAAAGGCAGAAGTATTCAGAACTGCAATTGTCTCACAAGTTCTGTCATTAAAATTCAAAAATATCCCTACCAAGATCATGAATATTCCTTCCTACTAAAGGTGCTACATGTATAACCTAATCAAGAACAACGACTTTAAAAGAGTTATAAAGTCTCAGCATATGCTATCCAGATATAACATCATCATTGTCATAGGAATACATACTAGAGTTGTTTTTGATTATGCAATCAACGTTCCCTTGAAAAATCCCTTTTATGTAGTGAGAGCTGCCTTCTGTCTGCCCATCACTTTCATCAACTTCCTGTGATGCAATCTCAATTTCTCAAGACCACGTTGCCCATCATGCATTCTTCCAGCAAGCAATGATAATGTTACATTGTGGGAAGTTCAGGCGTTGAGTTGTAATTCAGACAGCAGGCTTAGTAAGAGTGGTAACATAATGAAGTGCCATCGCACAGGGTTCAGTGAAAGTGCATCAGTATATTGAGGAAGTACATAATATGGGCATCTTTAATAGATATATTTACAAACTTCTAAATCGATATGGTTGTTAGGAGTGGGATAGAACTTATGGAAATTCAATATAGAAATACATAATACCCATGCAATAGAATAGGCTACTCCCACACTGCAAGGTTTAAGTTCTTATTTTGTCTAGGGGCTCAAACAAAGCAGCTATACTCACCAGATTCTCAATCCCTTCCGGTTGCTAGACCAGTCCCCTCGGCCTCTTTTCCCTTGGGCTCTGGTGGTCTAAGTCAGTGCTTCTTAAAGTGTGGGTCGCGACCCCATATGGGGTCCCGCAAGTGAACAGGGGGGTCGCGATCCGAGTCCCCGGCCAAGACCGCCATCAGGGGGGTATGGCCGTTACTTGTGTGAGGGGCTCAGGCAGTTGACTGCATTAGACTGCATCTGGTGGTCTCACTGACTTGCAATAGACATGCATCCGAATGTCCAAATTTATTGAAATTCATTTGAGTATCCAATCAAAACTAAACTAAATTCACATGTCTAGTATTTTGTTACATGCTCTGGTTCCACACAAACCATATACCGCACTGTATGTTACATACTCAGGACAACCTCATATCATCTACTGTGCTGTACGTCATATCATCTACTGTGCTGGACGTTCCATTCTTCGGACTGCCACACTTTACATGCTGTGCTTCTTTTTAAATACTCTAGATCCTTGGTTCTCAACTAGTGGGTCGTGACCCAAAATTGGGTCGCGACCCCGTGTTCAGTGGGTCACCGCATACCTTCCACTTTTCTAGGTGAGAGGCTCCTCAGCCCGCCCCTAGCGCAGCACTGTCAGTTCCACGCAGCCATTCAACAAAATGCTGCCCAGCGCCGAGTGTCAACTTGAGGTGGGGTGGGTTAGGACTATGGCCGCGAGGGAACTCCATTCATACATTCAATGCTCACAGCTCCCCCATGTCCTATAGAGGTGCCTGGTCCGGAGTGACATCACATTCTGGGTCCCCGCACCTCTACAGGGTGCGCAAGGGAGCTGTACAAGCAATGCACATATGGATGGAGCTCCGTCACAGCACAGGATCCCACACCGGACCCCAGGCTAAGGATCCACTCCAGTTCTCGTAAAGGTAGGGAGACTGGATGGACCTTAAAAAAAATTAAAACATTTTTGGAGTGTGTATGTGTTTGTGAGATTGTGTCTGTGTGTCTATGTCAGTGTTTTTGAGGGCCCATTCACACTGGTACGGTGCGTTAATCGCATAGTACCATGCGATTACCACTGTACCACGCAATCGCACCTACCGTGCTTTCTGGTGTGGTACCCCAAACGCACCTCCCACCCACAGTCCGTACGCCCGCACTGGAACGTGGATACCCTAATGCCTTGTGTTTTATTGCAGTGCGACTTGGGTCGCGACATAATGACCAAGGACAAATGTGGGTCCTGAGGCTACACAGGTTGAGAACCACTGCTCTAAATAACATAAAGCTTTTTTTTTTAACTGGAAATCTGCTTTAAAAACATTTGTCTGTGGCCAGTTATACTTTTCAAAGATATTGGAGCTCCTGCTATAATGATCTTATTACCCATGCAGTAAACAGAACCTTAGAATGCTGTCATTTTCACAAGAAGGTTGTAGAACGCGGTGCATTTTAATTTTATCTTTGTCAATTTTATTTTGTGATTCTGGATAGAATTTGCACCAGGTTTTATTATTTTTCTCATGTTTTCAGGAAGATAAAAATTGTCTTGCTCATACCACTGCAAGCAATTTCAAGTTTATGAAAGATTAATATAGTACTTCATATAAATTACCAGGAACTATGAACACACTTACTGCTATTTAATACACACTGTGGTTTCATACAGTGTGAAGGTAGGCAATGGGGGAATGACTGACTCTGGTGGAAGCAGAAGTCCTAGTGTCTGCTTTAAGGTACACACTGCATAATGACTGCATAATGGTTAACATATTAAAAAATCTATCAGTATAATTCAAGTAGATGCAAACCCAATCACTAAAATGTCATATACATTTTAACATAGGCATTACATTTCATTAATGATTTTGAATTATTTTTTTAAATCTGCATTTTTGATTAAAATAATACCTGGTAATATTGTCATGAAGCTCCTTCTGCATACACGTCCTGCTGTAGAATGGCAACACTCTCTTCCTGCGTCCTAGTTCCTGCATTATCGATAAATGGTCACTCGCACTCCAACTTGATGCAAAGTCAATACCTTTATTGACTGGGATAGTGTTACATTTATAGCGATGTTTCGGAAACCAAGTGGCTCCTTCTTCAGGCAAACATAAAGTGAACACCAACAGCATAAGTGCACATACATACACAACAATGATAGCCAATATATAGCTAGGTGTGCAGCGCTCGGGGTCATTAATAAGTGAATTAAATTAGTGTTGGCAAAAATTATATAAACATCAAAATCGTGAACATAAATCTCCACTTGTGCAAAAATGTGTTAATTAAATCACATATATTGCTAAACAGTGATGTATCAGATAAGTGACAATGTATAAAACATATAAACATATAAAAAGTGAAAACAATCTCAAATATATCAGTTAAAGTGATGTAGAAGTGAATCCGCAGGTGATGTAAAGTGGGTTCAAAAATCCATAAATTAATAATTAAACGTGAATAAAAAAAAACTCTTCATTTGTGAATCCAAAAAAGATTGGGAATCTTCAGTGTGTCTACCAAATCCCACATCCAAGTGTCCACATCTAGGTCCCCTCTGGGATGCGCACTCACCAGACCAAGGTAATTGTAAGCAGAGAAAGATGACCGTTTGTACTCCTACAGCCGTCCAGTACTCATCCCCCGGATCAATATTTCACCACGAAAATATAAAAGGGACAAGAACTCCTCTGGGACAAGGGAAAAGGGACAAGACCTAGATGTGGACACTTGGATGTGGGATTTGGTAGACACACTGAAAATTCCCAATCTTTTTTGGATTCACAAATGAAGAGTTTTTTTTTGGATTCACGTTTAATTATTAATTTATGGATTTTTGAACCCACTTTACATCACCTGCGGATTCACTTCTACATCACTTTAACTGATATATTTGAGATTGTTTTCACTTTTTATATGTTTATATGTTTTATACATTGTCACTTATCTGATACATCACTGTTTAGCAATATATGTGATTTAATTAACACATTTTTGCACAAGTGGAGATTTATGTTCACGATTTTGATGTTTATATAATTTTTGCCAACACTAATTTAATTCACTTATTAATGACCCCGAGCGCTGCACACCTAGCTATATATGAATTTGACCCTAGTGTCTTAAAGTACAGCAGCTCCAATACATTTATATAATTTTAAATTAATTTTTACATTATTATTCATAATTTTAACTAGTTTCTAAATATTTCTTTTAAACATCCTTAAAATCATCCATAAGCGCGGATTACACAGATTCCAATGATAGCCAATAAACCAATAATGAAAGATCATACCATTCCCGCCATTCAGGTGTAAACATAATACCACAAACGATACCAAATCTTCCATAAATACTGTTAAAAGTACAATTAAAATACCTTAACAGGCTGTGAGGAAATTATTTTTACTGCACTCCATAGAAACACCATGATCCAGGTGTGGAGGACGGGAACACAATAGCCACACGGCCCAGCAGCTCATATCCTGAGTATGTGGTTAATGATGCCCTGCTGCGGGCCAAGGAGAGGGTACTATCCAAAAGGGCTCCTAAAAACGTTGAGAGGATCCCATTTTTTCAGACCTATAACCATTTGTCACATTCAGAGTACAGAGGGCAACAATTATAAATTTGAACATTTTACAGGCAGATAAAACCCTAGTACCGATCATAAAGACAACACCACTAAGGGTTTATAGGCGTGACAGGACAGTGGTGGAGCGCCCGAGCCAGGTCCCAGCTGCAACCTCTGCAACCCAAGTATCGGCACTGGTATCTGAAAAGTATTGGTGCATCCCTACTCCTGAGTTTAGTGTCACTTTAACAATTCCCATTGGCTGTCTACCAGAGGGATCCAGAAGACCACTTCCATCAAACTGAGGGAAGACAAGGGGAAAGGCTGGCAAGGGATAATCTGCAGGTGATAACAGCATCAGCAAGGAACCTGGATGGAGGGACTGAAGTGGGTATAACTTGCTTAACCAGATAAGAAAAACTAAACACCTGTCAGGATGGGTTAGGGATGGTGGGAGGGAGGTGTGGTAGGGAGAATATTGCCTAGAGTTGGAATTTAAAGCTTGAAAAAATGATGAGATACGATTCATAGGTACTATAAATTCCTATATATTCCTTCCAGGACAGGAAGTGATGGGAAATCTCCCAGTGTGGACAAAAGATAAGCCAAAAACAAATTTTTAGAAGATTGTGGAGATAGAACTTCTGCTAATGTTCTTATTTGATTCCTGTCTTAATGGCGCTATTACTTTTACCAGTGTAACAGTGACAACAGAAAGGAAAATGTCCCCACTCTATCCAAAAAAAAAAAAAAAAAACTTGCTAGATTTAGGCTTTAAATAAGCCCTAGT
Source organism: Nanorana parkeri (assembly GCF_000935625.1). Lineage (NCBI taxonomy): Eukaryota > Metazoa > Chordata > Amphibia > Anura > Dicroglossidae > Nanorana > Nanorana parkeri. The sequence goes on along the minus strand of NW_017306296.1, from coordinate 2,286,484 downwards.
TACTTATATAGAAATCATCTATCTTGGCCTTATTTGCTACCACTAATGAAGTGCATGTAAGTGCTATTAAATAGGGTTGTGCTGCACAGAATGGCAGTAGACAAGACACAGTGGTTTAGGAGGTGGAGGTACTCTAGGAAATAATCCTAAACTGTATATGTGCCTTTAAATGCAGAAGACTGCAAATAGGTAATCCCTAAAGCTGCGGTTTAATCTGTATATATTTTGCCTTCCCTGGTTCTCTCCTCCCCTCTCTTCACCATGCTACAAAAACCTTTCTGTTTTCATACCTTGTTTTAGACCCAGTGACATTACCAATGGGTCTTTTTGCCATTGTTGAGGCAGGTAATGGCTAGTGAAATGCGCTAGCAGGATCCTGTACATAGCTCCCTGAAAAACAAAAACTCACAGTTCCCTGCCTCAGTACGCCTCTCTAGAGCTCTAAGCCCTAATGGAAGGATGGGCTGGCTTTTGGGAGGGGTTATGCATAATCAAAATGTCTTGATGGCTGGATGTCAGCCTAAAGGAGTGGGCAATCATAGGCAGGTGATATTTGCATGCATGTTCCTAGAAAATGCTTGCATGTGATGCTAAGCCTCCACAAGAGAGCTGAAATACAATGAAGGAAAAAGGCAGGCCAGGGACAGTCAGAATGGGGAGCACTAGATGATGCTGGAAGCTCCACAGCCATTAAATGAGGTGGGCTCTATCTAACTTTCTGCAGCCTCGATTGCATGCTGTGAAAAACCCAGAGGGCGCTGTGAAATCAGAGTAAGCTTTTTCAGTACTGAAGAGGCTATAGGAGAGGCAGCAAAATTAAAGGATTAAGGTAAGGCTGGAGTTCCCCTTTAACACCCACCACTAAAACCTTGAATATTACAATTAAAAAATAGTTGAAAAATTGGTTGTTATTGGAAAATGTATTCTCAAGGTCTGTTCAGCAAATGCAGCTTTTCTGTGCAAGTTGAATTATCCTTGAAATAGTTAGAAAAGTAGGTTACATTTATTGTGAGTCTGTTTCGATTTTGTTTTCGCTTGCTGCTCTTGAAGTGATGTTTCCTTGAGAAATCTTTGTCTTTGTAAATCTGTCCCTTCCTAATCTTGCTGTGATCTTCTGAATACAGAAGAAAAACTTTTCTAAAGTAACATGAAACTCCCAGACTCAGGCAGCCTCCGTTGCCTCCAGGCTCATACACACCCACCAGGATTTGCAGGGCTTTGCAGTCCTAAATCACCTATCCTTGTAAAGTTCTGCATCCCCTCAGCTGCTCTATTTAGCTCTCTCTATATTTTTTAAATCATACAAGTGAGTTAATCCACAGTGTAATTCTAACAAGCCCAGGGCTGCTTCCATAATCCAGACAAAACTGTCTGCCACTATAATTAATTAGCATATAGACCATCTACTAATTACATGGTGAAACTGCAGTCAGGCAAACCATAGACATGAAGATGACTGAATGTTGTGAATGATGAATAATCCTTACATTGATATACATTCTTGATTGCCTAAGTGTAAACGTTAATGGCCATTGACAGATCAAGGGGGAGCAGACACCGCACGGTGTGATAAAGGTGGAAAGAATTGCGAATGGCTCACCCAAAAATCATCCACAGGGGTTGTCTGTCATTTCCCACTGAGCTGTTGTCAGATGACCATTATGTTTCTTGGTGCCCTAAAGTGATATTAAAGTGACAATGAAGCTACAGCTTCTTCCTTCCTCTTGTTTTCCAAAGTCCTTCCAGCGCTGGTGCCGGTCTCTGATCCAGCGCAGACTCCTCATGTCCCACAGTGGCTATACGATGTGTGCGCTCCTGCTTGCCCGGCTGCATCCATTCAGCTTCGGTGCCGCTCTCCTCCTCTCCGATGCTCTGGACTGCGCATGTGCCCACCCACACTTCCTCCTTCACAGCGATTTGGGAGCCGGGACTTCTGCAGCCAGGAACAAGTGGTGCTGACACATGTAGGTTTGTTGCTATTTGCCAACTTTTTTTTTTAATGTTGGGGCATATATCTACTGCTTACTAACAGTAGATATATGCCAAAAAAAGACATTAATTTTACTTTAAAGTCAAAATGTTTTAATCTATTTCAATCACTTATAATGGATGCTGCTTCTTGAAATTTAAAAGTTTTAGTTCCCTGTGTTTCTTAACAAGTTAGTAGATGGAAGGCTGCTGGAGACGGTACTCTCCCTTGTGATCTTGTACTGGACAGAAAATTCAAAGAAGCTGAGCTGAGAGAGTTGGAGCCAGTTGGTCAGAAACATGTTGACTGTAATTGTTTGGGCACAAATGTAAAGAAATAATTTGCCGGGCAATTGGTATTTGTTTGATCTGAATTTATTATTGAGAAAAAAAAACAGTTGAGAATTAAAAATCTACTTTAAAGGATATGTAAACCTAAGGACAAAAATGTAATATTTTGCATTTTATTTATGAGAAAAGGGGAACTTCAGGGGGTTACGATTCGTATCCATCTCATATATATTCTAATGAATATGTCCTAATATTTTGCAGCTTACCAGGTCTTAGATGGGGTGGCTGTGCTAATTTTCGTTTTTCAGACTTAATTACTTTTTCAGCAAGTACAGGAAATACATGTTGGTCGTTACAGAAATGCAGTCATAGAAATGCAGTGATTGAACTTAAATCTAAAACAATGTAAAACTATACATTTGCTACCCCTCAATGTAATGGAGATTGGGGCATCCCGAGGCCGGGTGTCACCCGGAGCAAATATTGGGTGATACCCCGCTGTGCCGTCATCGTGCAAGAGTGTGATGTTACCATGCGCGATGACATCATCGCGCATGCGCGGTCATCTTTTTGATACCTGACGACAACCATCTTGGTGATGGATGCCGGCAGAGAGAGAAGGGGACGTTCACCGGATGGGATAAGGTATGCCGCTGGGTCCCCTCCTCTCTCTCCTGCAACTGTTGGGCTTTCAGTCCATGACTGGGTTCCTGACCTTTCAGAGGGGGTGACACCAAAATGACTGTCAGTCATTTTAGTGTCACCCCTCCAATGGTGTCACCCGGGTGCGAGCCGCACCCCCTGCACCCCCCTTGTGACGATACTGATGTAGATGAAGAGAGGAGAACATACTTGTAGCTCAAATAGAGGCAGCAGCCTTGGATAAAAACCATGGCTCCTCCATAGATAGAGTGGAGTAAGTGAGCGGTGCCCCTCTAGGACAGGCAGTGTGTTATTCCTAGGATTACCAGGTGAAGATAAAGGGAAAAGGTCTGGGAAAAAGAAAACTACATATAAGGACAGGTAATATATAACATTTTATTCAGTACATTAAACATTTTTTATTTTTAATTTGGTAATTATTTAATGCTTACCATTTTTTTTTATAGGGCGAGAAAGGGTTAGTTCCCGTTCACACATGTGATCAGGTCTATATGCGAATTCTGGCGTCAAGAATCTACAGATTTCTGCGGCCAGAATGACAGATGTGTGCGAATAGCTGCTGGCACTTATTCTATCCATAGCAATTACAGGCTGATGGTGGCTGCAGCTATCTGGGGCTATTCAGATGTAATCGGACACCACCTCATTACCTGCGGTTAGGGACAGATGATCGTCCTTGGATGCAGCAGACAGATTTCCATTTATTTGTGTGACCCCATTTGAGAGATTTTCCCTTATTTTCTGTCAATGTGATGACTGTACACACACACACAGACACACACACACACACACACACACACCCATATACTGTATGTTCATGAGGCTGTGTATATACTCATTACATCCTCAGCTTGGACTCCTGCTTTGCACTGCTACACAATGGTTGCAATTTACTGCTCACAAAAGTCAAATGGGTGAGGCATCTCCGTGATAAGAAATCACTCCCTGTGTGGTTTATGGCTCTCTCTAACCAAGCATGTAAATATGAACAAATTATATAAAAAAATTATGTTAACCTGGGGTGGAATTTATCAAAACTGGAGCAGACAGAATCTGGAGCAGTTGCCCATGGCAAACAATCAGCTTCTCTTTTCTTTTTTTTTTAGATAATTTTTATTAGGTTTTTCTTCAAACAGCATAGGAAAAAATATATATAGATATATAACAACAAATATAACATAAATACAGAAAGAACCAAAACCAATAACTACAAAAAAATAAATAAAAAAGAGGGGAAACCCCACATCCACCATATGTACATATCGATAAAACAATATCCAGGAACTAACTAATTTTGGTCAGATCTCCTAGGCATATATAAACATTTACAATGCTAATATAATTCAAAAAGAAACATAGAGACTTGGACCTAGATTAGTAGCTTAAACTGACATATATGACCCTCATATGTCCAGATAATAATAATAACATGAACAAATTCTAGAGTACCCTTAATGTGTACGATAGTGTAGCCATCTGGACAGAGTAAAAAAAAAAAATATCTTCACCAATCCCTCTATATTGAAAAGTAATGTGTTCATACATTACAGTTTTATCTAACTCAGAAATCCATTTGGATAATGAGGGAGGGATGGTGGATATCCATTTCCTTGCCAGCAATCTCCTAGCGGTAAATAAGGCTCTTTGTATAGCCAATTTGAAGTACAAATCCCTCCAAGGGATATCAAAAAATGCAAGTATGCAGACTCTAAGTGTGTTATCTAACAATATACCGAAGACAGAATGAATAACCTTACAGGGGTTCTAAACCCTCCGTTTTTTTGCCTATATCTACTGCTAGCAAGCTTGAACTAGTTTTAAACTTACCTAGTTATCGCTGCTCGCTCCCGCGCCGAGAATCAGGAAGTGATCGTACGTCCGCAAAGGATCTTGGGGCGCTGGAGGGACACATTAAAACATGGGGAAAGAAGATCAGAATAAGAGACATAATTTGAGGTAAGTGCTAACATTTACATGGGGGGGGGGGGG
>NW_017306296.1:2275697-2281205 GCF_000935625.1 Nanorana parkeri | reverse complement strand
GATCGTCAGACATGTCTAAGTTGTAAATATTGATAAAAGTCAGTTTGAGGCAATCCAAATTGGGACTGCAGTTGCTGAAAGGAACAAAGGGTGTTATCCTCATACAGCTGAGCGACTGTATGCACCCCCGCCCGCCACCAATTTCTGAAAGCTTCTCTTTTCAGTTTGATCGGGTAAGCTTTGAAAATGAAAGATGGAAACTGATTGGCCGTCACGGACAACTGCTCCAGTTTCAATCTGCGCCATTACCCTTGCTGTACATCAATTTAATAATAATCTGTGGAGAGTGATAACGCAGTCATACAGGTCAGGGGCTCTTAAATTTTTTAATCTAAATATCCAAATAAAACAATTGTTACTGTACTGGGACCCGAGAAGAGAATTATTACAAAAATGTTAGCAAACCCATTCAAAGACAAATAACAATGGCCATATAATATAAAACAGACACATAAGCAATAAACATATTTGCTGCCATTCACGGATAGTTCTCAATATTTTCTCATTTGTAAAGGAGTAAAATGAAAACCTAACACATTGATAACAAAACAATAATTATAATTAAAAACACAAAATTGGTTCCAATGTAAATCAACTACATATGCAAAAATTATTTAAAGCAGAAATCCTGGAAGATAGCATACATATTAAAGTGACACTAAACACAGGCATCAACTCTTAAAAATGCATTCAAGTACCCTAACTATTAATAAAAATGTACCTTTGTTTCAGCATCACTCGGCTGTAGATCCTCAAATCATCTCTGAATTCAATTGAATCTCTGACTGTGCTGACACTGTCCTTCCTTCTGGAGGGTGGCTACTTTTGTTCCCCATGGTCCCTGTGTGTGTTGCAAAGTAGCCACTGCTCCAAGCTCACTCCTGTGATAGACTACAATCCTATGTTTAGTTTACTAATTTGTATCAAGATTGTAGTCCACGGGAGTGAGCTTGGAGCGTTGGCTACTTTACAACACACACGGGGACCATGGAGAACAAAAGTATTCACCCTCCAGAAGGAAGGACAGTGTCACCACCAATTCAGAGATGATTTGAGGATCTACAGCAGAGTGATACACAAATAAGATACATTGTTGTTAATAGTTAGGGTACTTGAATGCATTGAAAGATGAAACTCTTGAGTTTAGTGTCACTTTTAAACAAGTACAATTAGACCACTGTACTGTTAATTGGTATTACTGTTTAGTAAGGTCATGAGATAAAGTAGTGAGATAATGCAAATGTACAAGAAACCTTTAGACTATTATTAAAGTACACAGAATTTTTCAGGTTTTCCTCACGTACAAAGTTTTAAAATGTGGTCATTACTTTTATTCACGGAAAACATTTCCTGTGTTTACAAGCATTGAACCTAAACTTGCTGCCCTGGCCAAATAAACCCTCAAGAAAAATCCCCAATCAAATTGTTTTCAGATTGTTTTCCCTTGCTGTGTTGAGATTGTTTTGCTTTGTTTTGACAGGTAGCACAGGGTAGCATTGAAAGCAGATAGGCCATTTACAAATATAAGATGATCTAAAAAGTGGTAAATGTGTACAGTATACATGAAGATGTTGAAAACTCTACCACTGCAAAAGCAATAGGACAACTTTCCATCAAGAAATTATAACCGACAGACTATGTAGCTATTGTAATGTAGATTTTCCTATGGAAGATTTTGCCTGCTATTGGATTTTCAGAAAAAAAAACCTAACCTGACAGTACAATAAATGTTTTCTTACTGGATCTCTCCTTTAATTCTGGATGAGTTAATATTGCATTCATAACTACCATGTGAGCGAATATTGGATAAGTAAATGCAGTAAAATTGCAATGTTTGGACAGTGTTCGCAATGACCTTGTATTTATATAGGATGTGGACACTGTACATATAATGTATGGTACATGTTTGTTGTGCTAACCTTTACACACTTAGTGAGCCTTAGCTACACAACTAAAGCAGGATATGGGTGGTCCCACTGTCCCTGCACGTTTGAACTACCTTTACCATATTTACCCAAGGCCAAATTATAAAGGGAATATTAAGGTAAGTGTTACACATAAGTATATGAATAAAACATAAATACAAAAATAAACTTTATCCCAAAAAGGTCAGGTCACCTATTTCAGTTTCAGTTACAGGTGAAAACTATTGGCTGAAATCTTTTAGGAATGCCACCAGCAGAATCTTCTTTCTGGAGTTACCAACCTTGTCTCCAATCTCCCTGAAGTGCCAGTTATTCCCTGCAATCTCTGTTAAAGGGAACCTATGAAGAAGTTGCTATTACTGACATTTACTGTTTATTAAAAGAGTGGTCTGCGGGGCTGCCATAATGATCCTGCCGATCACCACCTAATGAGTCACAGACCCAGATCAAGCATGGAGAGCCGGAGTTTAGATTTTCTAGACTTTTCATTTTGGACGATTGTTCCAGGTCAGTGAAGCCAAAGTCAGAATAACAGCCCCAGAATCTGCGCCTTTATCAACAAGTGAAAAACGGCAGCTCCCATATTTCCATCTTTTGAAGTTTGCTTTTTAATAAAATTCTGCAGGGATAGCAAGACTTCTTTTAATGGCCTTGGCAAGTGGGACGAGCTCAGCAACCAACGTGCCCCAGAAGTATATGGTATATACAAAAACGTATGGCAAACCTGTCAGAATAGATATATAGGAGCTTCCGCTGCCTTGGTTTTAAAGGTGCATGCTCCCAAATTGACATTCTCTTTCTGTCACATGATCTCAAAAGGTTTCCTAAAGGATGTTTTTTTATTGAACATATCTCAAGCAGAAGCCTGAATCCCGATTTCTGGGCAGCAGGATGTGATTCCCCTCCTCCTCTGCTCATCTAGCATCACAGTTGCTGGGCAATGGGACACAGCCTCTCAGCTCCAACCAGCACTTAATCACAACTACACTTACTTTCACCCTTGTCAGTTGCTTGGCAACCAGTTTGGACACACGCCCTCCAGCTCTGGTATTTGCTCCTGGTGCAGGAGGCGCCTTATTTAAATCATATTAACCGTTGTCTCTGTGCTTGTAATAGGGTTTCCAGCTGACCAAGTATGCCTGATTAATTTGCTTGCTCCTGTTGCAGACCGTTGCTATGTTCACAGATACCACTACTGTCTGCCACTGTCCCTGGCCTTTGCTATAATTACGGATACCTCTACTGTTTGCCGCCAGTCCTGACCTTTGCTACAATGTGAGTGTATGCCTGCTGTCTACCACCTGTCCTTACTCTACAGGAGTGCCAACCATCTTGTTTGTCTCCTTGACTGTACGGTATGTCTGCCCTTTTCTATCCTGGAAGTGATTATGATATTCTGCAGCCAGAGTATATTGTTTTGCATATTAGTCCTGAGGGCATCCTAGTACTGGTAGACTAGTTTGCCTTATGGGAAGGGGGCTGCTAAAGGTGAAGCTATATGCGCCTGCTATTTTCTTTCAAACCTTACACCAACCCTTCTCACACTGTTAGAGTTTAACAGTAAAGTCAAGGATGGAGCTACTCTATGTGGGTTTCTTATCCACTCTGTTGGCTCTAGAACCAGATTATCCCCATGGTGCTCAGACCAAATATTTACTAAATTGTTATGTGGCAATACAAAGTTAAGGTTCTGCACTTAGTAATGATCACAGTGCTCTTTATTAGGCTTTAAGTCATCTATATAAAAACCCACCATAGCCTTCAGCTGTTTAAACACTTTCTGCATGCATTAACAAGGCAGTGCAGTTTTCTATTTTTTTTAAGTCCAGAATAAAGTTCTGTAGAAGGACCAGTCAAGACTGGGTTATAACAAAATACCTAAAATGTTAAACTTACTCTAGAGCAGTGGTTCTCAACCTGTGTAACCTCAGGACCCACATTTGCCCTTGGTCATTAAGTCGTGACCCAAGTCGTACTGCAATGGAATGCACGGCATTGTGGTACCACACATTCTGGTCTGCGCGATTGCACTGTGGGCAGGAAGTGCGTTTGGAGTGCCATTTAAATGAATAGCAATGCACCTCCCGCAGCAGAACGCATAGTAGGTGTGATTGTGTGGTACAGTGCGTTAAAGGAGAACTATGAGATGAGTGATTTCCACTCACCTCATAGTTCTAGCCGACCTGTGACAATGAGACTGTCACAGGTCGGCTCAGTAGATCGGGGGGTGAGCGAACAGATAGCGTCGTTCTCTCACCTCTCGATCCTGTCATGGCTCTCTGTCGTGACAGGGGAGGGGCTGGATTCCCCCCTTCCCGCTCTGATCCGCCAGCACTGACTGGCGGACCAGACGGGGGAGGGGGCGGGTACAGCTGGCTCTGCCTCTAGATAGGCAGAGCCAGCTGTCACTCACGCAGCTGGGCGGATCTCGACATCGATGTCAGGATCCGCTCCGGCTGCGGCATCTCAGTATACCGCGAGCTGTAGCTCGCGGTATACTGAGCTTAGGGTAACGGGAGGACGCTAGTTTGTGTCCTCCCGTTACCCTAAGGAGAACTATGGGGAAAAGCCCTGACCCCATAGTTCTCCTTTAATGGCACAGGACTTATCGATTAAGGCACTGTACACGTGTGAACGGGCCCTCAAACACACTGACAGACACACACAACCACAGGCACAATCTCACACTCCCAAAACATTTTTTTCTTTTTTTTCTTCTTTTTTTTACAAGCCTACCTTACGAGACCTGGAGTGGATCCTCAGCCTGGGGTCCAGTGTGGGCTGCTGTGCTGTGATGGAGCTCCATCCATATATGCATATATCCATATATGCATTGCTTGTACAACTCCCTGTAGAGGTGCTGGGAGCCAGAATGTGACGTCACTCCGGTCCAGGCACCTCTTCAGGACATGCAAGGGAGCTGTAAGCAATGCATGTATGGACGGAGCTCCCTCACGGCTATAGCTCCAGCCCACCTCACCTCAAGGTGACACTCGGCACCAGGCAGCATATTTTGAATGTCTGCTTGGCGCGAGAACTGACAGTGTTGAGCTAGAGAGGCTGAGGAGCCTCTCACCTGGAAAAGTGGAAGGCACGTGGTGACCCACTGAACACGGGGTCGCGACCCACTTTTGGGTCACAACCCACCAGTTGAAAACCAAGGCTCAAGAGCAGTGGTCCCCAACCCCTGGGCCGCAGACCGGTACCGGTCCGTGGATCAAATGGTACCGGGCCGCCCAAGGAACGTGTGCGACTTTCCATGGACGAGAGGTTTAAGGCCGTGACACACTGCAGGCGAAGCAGCGTGGCGCACAGGCGATCGGCGACTCACAGTCCTTCGCCTGCAGTGTGTCTTGTGAGTTCCGATCCCCCGCTCAGCCCGGCGACAGCGTGCGTAGCGCAGCGTCGTGAGATGAAAAAGTTCATCTCCAGCCAATCACAGCGCGCAATGCAATGAAGGCATCACAAAGCGGCAACACGTGACCAGCCAATCAGATCACTATCTACATTGAATTATAAAATGAAATATATTATATATTACATGATATGCTTAATTATTTATTTTATTAATATTAATTAATAA
>NW_017306296.1:2152708-2275661 GCF_000935625.1 Nanorana parkeri | reverse complement strand
ATATATATAAAATTATATTATATTGCCGCCCACACAGTACTGGTGACATATTAATTTTTTGGTGTAACTGTATTTTATTTTGAAGGCATGTTTAAATACAATTAAATTAAAATTATTAAATCAAAACAATCTAAAATATAAACAATCAACGTCCCCCTTCAGCGGGCCGCGGTAAAATTATCAAACGTTGACCGGTCCGCGGCGATAAAAAGGTTGGGGAGCACTGCTCTAGAGCACTGGTACAACCATTATTAAAAATGGAAAGAATATTACACAATCTGCCTAGAGAACACTGTTCACCAACTCAGGAACCAGGTAAGAAGAGCATTAGTCATAGAAGCAACCAAGAGGTTAATGTTAACTCTGTTGGGCTTTGTAAAAAAACTACAAGAAGAAAAACATTGCTGAAATATACAAATACAGGCACATTTAGAAGAAAATCAGTTTTAGGTTTCTGTAACTGAAATTTCACCTTTCACCAGGATAGTGCAGAAAATAAATGTACTCATTAAAGGTTATTTCTCATAAAAGGTTATTTTAATAGGTGACCAGACTCCTTATTTTAATAGGTGACTGACTCCTTCCTTTAATGCCATTTCACTTCACAAAGGGCTCATTGATACAGTTTAACTCTTGCAGGATCAAGTCAGATAGAAGTGAAAACTGTCATGAACAAGGTCTCCTGGTTTGCGTGTAAAATCCTTTTTTTTTTGCACTGAGACTGTTGAGCTTCATGAACCCTATTGCATGCACTCCGTTTGGGTGGCTGCTGATTTTTAGGCTTGTGAGCAATACATCCTCTGTAGAGTTTTTAACCTAAATACACAACCAAAGCTACTGTGCAGAAGTTTAAAATAAAGAATCTGAATGTCATGGAATGACCCAGTGAACGTCAAGAAATCAGTCTAGTTCAGAATCTGTGGCAAGACTGGGAATTGCTGTTTACTAACAGTCCACATTCAACTTAACAGAGCTAGAGACATTTTGCCAAGATAATTGGGCAAAAATTGCAGGTTTTATATGGTGGAGACACACTCTGATAGAGAATAGGGATGAGGTTCAGGTTCACCACTACCATGGGTTTGCGGATCATACCTGAAATTGCTGAGACTTTGAGGGTTCACCGTTAAATCAAAGGAACATGTAAGAGACTTACCTGCAGATGGACTCCTGTTCAAAAACGTGCACGCACACAAATATACAATCCATTGGCCAAGGCTCCTGGAAAATGTGCTTTAGCACATGAGCGCGTGCATACGGGAAAGTTTATACGTACGCGAGCATCTAGAAACGTGCTCGTTAGCATACAGGTGCACACTCATTAGCGTGCACACTATCCTATTTAAACAGACATGATGCCATGACCAAGTTGCTGTGTGGTCTTCAGCTTGTCCCTGTGTGACCTGTACTCTGTTCTTGTATCCTGACGTCCTGTGTATGAACCCGGCTTGTGACCATTTGACTTCACCTCCTCCTCCTGATTCAGTACCTCTGCTCTCTGATCTGCTGTGTATGACCCTGGCTTACGTTTCCTGACCCTGCTCCTGATCTGTGATTCGGCACCTCAAGATTCGGCTCCCTGTGTAAGACTTCGGCTTGAACCTGACTTCCCTCCTGGTCTGCCACTTGTTGGCTCGCTCCATCAGCATCCTGAGCAACGGCATCCTGCCAGTCCTTCCTTGGCCTCATACCATGTCATCTCGGTGCTGCCGATTCACCAGCTGGTCCAACGCACTCAAGCGCCTCCTCAAGAACCCGCCAGCCACCAGTATCGGCACCCGTGCTCCGCTCTGTGCTTACTGTCACTACTTCCAGAGGTGTGGGACAAGAGATGCACGGGCAGTCTCCTTCTCAGCTGAGCCTCCAGTCAGGTACGTAATTGAACACCTATAATTCAGTGCATAGTTTTTCCCTTAGGTCAGGTGAGTCACAAAAAGCAATAATTTGAGAGAATGTATACCTCAGCCTACTTTCTAGAAAACGGTGGGCTCACAGCAGCCATTTTGTTAGTTACATAAATAGTCAGGTTGAAAAAAGACACATGTCCATTGAGTTCAACCTAAGGGTTAGTGTTTTCGAGTTATAAGTTAGACCTGACAGTTCTGTGTGGACAGAGATACTTTTTTTTAATTCTTAATTTTGGCTTTGTTACATGTCGCCAATAGTAGTGATCAGCTTTCCATGCCCTTTGTTTGACAATAGCTTGCTAACTGTAATAAAATATGTTCTGTATTAAATCTTGTTTTTTGTGAATAGACAGGACCATGTTACCATTATCAACATACAAACTACATTAGCATCCTCTGTAGAGCTATGCCAAAATAACTGTTTTCACTAATTAAGCTGTCTCAAGAAACGTATTACATATACGGCTGTATTTTGATGCTATGTGACTTTCTTCATCTTCTTAAACAGATTGTTTTTATACCATGTAAATTAACAGATGGCTATGTGTTTCTTATGTATCTGAATCAAAAGCAAGGATAACAGTTACCAGTGTTTATGTAAGACACAAGTTAAAATACCGATAAATAATACAAGCTTTTAATTGGCAGCGTTCTTATTTTATATTCCACTGAATCCATAGTATGCATAAGACCTTTTCTACAGGCAAGATAATACAATTGAGCTATAGACGTAAGATTGGGTGACTCTTCCTCAACTGATTGTTAAAGACACCAGGAAATCAATCTTGGTGCAAGCAGTGCAGGAACAGAAATAACAACCTTTGTCTAAAAGAAAACCTGCCCAATCTATCCTACTGCATTTTGCTAAGCATCAAGAAGCAATTAACTTCATGAAGATTGACTATTGTAGAGGAAAGTATTATAGACTGAGGGTAGGATATATAAAGACTTGCTTGTGCTGCCACTGCCACTGTTATTTTCTATTATTTCTATTACACTGCTATGTTTTCATTGCAGATCATTAAGTTATGGAATATTCCTGACAAATAGTGGTAGGTTAGCACTAATACACTTGTTTTCTGTATACATTGGTATCTTCCAATGTACTTACCTAAGTTTACTTAGAGTGTTATTCACAAAGCTGCCGAAGGCAGCCATGTGAATAACTGACCCTGAGTGAAGTGAGCCGAATGCTGTTCGGCTATTTACTTCAGGCTTGTACAGCTGATTTCAGCCATACATCGGCTGGCTTCGGGTCAGCCGAACATGCTCAGCATGTTCGGCCGACCCGCAGTGCAGAAGGAGTTCGACTTAGCCGATCCAACATCTGGATCGGCTGAGCCGAACCTCCGGCAGGCTACTTGCTGCTGTTCGGCCTATTCTCATAGTGGCCGAACAGCAGTGAGTGAATAGCTCAGTGGCATTCTGCTCGCCTATTCTGCTCGGTACCACGGAGATATAGAAAAACTGTAGAAAATGAATGGGCGGATCTTGCAGTGACAGCTGGCTCCTCCCAACTGTTTTTTATTGGCCGGGACCTGCTGTCATTACAATGTGAACTCAGCAGTGTGATATCACTGCCAGCTCTGCTGAGCTCTCATTGTAATGACAGTCCAGTGTCCCCTGGTTACTAGGTAACTGGCAGTGATATCAAGGCCGGCCTCGCAGAGCTCTTATGACAGTTCAGCGTCCCCTGGTTACTTGGTAACCAGGGGACGCTGAACTGTCATTACACACTGAGAACTCGGCGGAGCCACTGAGTTCTCATTGTAATGACCGATCAGCGTCCCCTGGTTACCTCCGCCCAGCTGTCAGTAGCAGGCTTTCAGCTCATATGCCTTCGGCACGACCGAGCCGCTCGACCAACTTCGGGAAAGCTGTACAGGCTATAGTGAATAGCCCGTACAGCAGCCCTTCGGTTCTACTGAACCGAAGGCCTCCCATAACCGAAGCTAGCCAAAGGATCAGCCAAAGCTACGGCTGGATCCTTTGGCAGCTTTGTGAATAGACCCCTTAGTGTAGTTGTATTGAGAAACAAAAAAAAAGAGAGCGCCCATTCCATGTGAAGGATCGCTTAATAAAGATATTTAAAAAGGGGGTATTGTACTCACAAGCAGAAAAGTCAAACAAGTGTATCCAAAAGTTCCTCCCGCAGGAGGAGTTCCTCCCGCCGTCTTCCAGCAACGAATGGCAGGGTTAACACGTTTTGACTACTTCGAAGGGTTCTGAGAAAGGGGGTGTGCCCCAGAAACGTATTAACCCTGCTGGAAGACGGCTTTGGTCGAGCTGACCAAGCTGTGCTGTGGCGGAACTTTTGGATAAGCTTGTTTGACTTTTCTGCTTGTGAGTACAATACCACCTTTTTAAATATCTTTATTAAACGATCCTTCACATGGAGTGAGCACTCTCTTCTTTTGTTGTTTCTCAATAAATGTAAATGTTCCCTGCCTTGTGGAGCTGCCCGCATTGTGATCAGGTAGAAATTATCTGAAAGAAAGGCTTGCTGTGATCCTCTGCGACGGTAGTGATTTAGACCTACATTGGTATAGTTCTAGATAGACCCTCCCTGCTTCTTCTATGTTCGCTCATTTGTATTGCTAGCCTTCATCGCAGACACTATATTTTGGAAGATTTTTGTCGCTAATGGACAATTTGGAGCACTGTATTTTGTCGCCATTTCATGAGCGCACACAATTATTAAGCTTGGCATGTTGGGTATCTATTTACTCGGTACAACGCCATTTTTTATATTTTACATAACAAATGTGTTTTGGGCACTAAAATTACCTTAAAGGAGAACTATGGGGTTGAGGCTTTTCTCCATAGTTCTCCTTAGGGTAACGGGAGGACACAAACTAGCGTCCTCCCGTCACCCTAGGCTCAGTATACCGCGAGCTACAGCTCGCGGTATACTGAGACGCCGCATTATACCGCGAGCTGCTGCTCGCGGTATACTGAGACGCCGCAGCTTAAGCAGATCCCGACAATTGTGCCGGGATCCACCCAGCTGCGTGACTGACAGCTGGCTCTGCCTATCTAGAGGCAGAGCCAGCTGTACCCGCCCCCTCCCCCGTTCGTTCCGCCAGTCAGCGCTGGCGGATCGGAGCGGGGAGGGGGGAATCCAGCCCATCCCCTGTCACAGCAGAGAGCCGTGACAGGATCGAGAGGTGAGCGAACACCGGTATGTGTTCGCTCACCTCCCGATCTACTGAGCCGACCTGTGACAGTCTCATTGTCACAGGTCGGCTAGAACTATGAGGTGAGTGAAAAGCACTCACCTCATAGTTCTCCTTTAAGTGTAATTTTTATTGGAATTTCATGTTTGATAAAGAGTTTCGCTAATATCATGTGACATAAAGATTTGAAATTGTTGCCATTTTATTCTGCAGGGTCTGTGCTTTCAGGAAATATTTAACGCTTGGGGATTTTAATTAATTTTCAGGCCAAAAAATGGATTACAACATGTGTGCAAAAAACACCTTGGCAGCGTGTAACCTTTTGGTAACAGTTAGAATGTCTAGATTGCCAGCCTGGGATGGTATTACAAGCGACTCTGTAATTGAACAATCTCTATATAACCCATGTAGCAATTCTAATTAATTGGCATTTGTTACAAATTCTTAATTCTTGTAAACTGTTTCCTCCTACATCTCAACACCAAAAAATTGTCAGTATTGACATTAAGGCTGGTGATAGGTGATGGCTAGATGATGATGGGTGTCCACCAGCCAGGAAATGAGACAGGCTCTGTGTGACTTGCTGCAGCTTATAATGCACACTGTAAAAAGCTTACAGTGTGCAGTTATATCAGAATAAGCATTTTCAGTACAGGAGAGGAGCCTGTACATCTATGTAAGACTGAGGGCTAGTTCACACCAGCCACAGTGTGTTCCGGCCGGAACGCACTGGATCGCATTGCAGCCGCCTCACTTTGTTGTGGGGTCGGAGGGGACATGATGGTGCATTGAAGTTGATGGCACCACAGCCACGCCCTACGGCCACAATGCGATCGGCCGGATGGAAAAAAAATTTCAAACCAGACCGCAAGCATTGATGTGCCTTGCGTTCCCATGTGGCCAATCCCATTGCGGCTGGAGGGCGTGGCTACGGTGCCATTGAGTGAGCCGGCTGCAATGCGATCCAGTATGTTCTGGCCAGAATCGGACCGGAACACACTGTGGCTGGTGTGACCTAGCTCCGAAGGTAAGACCAAGTTCAGTTTTAATTAAAATAAGGGGCATTTCTGTAAATATCAAGGGGCAGTTGGCATCCCAGGCCATAGGGTTATACTTCAGTCTCCAATGTATTACTGATCTATTTTATGAATCTTTTTATAGCCTTCAAAATAACTCTGCTAACACTTCCCCATTGATATAACCTATACTATACATCAACTACTTGCCAACAATTATGAAGGTTAAATCAAACCAAGATTGAACTTCATCAAGTAGTGATGGTATTATAGACAGAATTATTGGGCACTATTTTCTAGCTAAGATAGCCTCATAGATTTTTGTGAGTGGAAATTTCACATTGTCTGCTATTTCAAAGACAATAAAATCTATCATCACCAGAACACATTATTGTCCTAATTGTAACAAAAGTTTTATTAAATAAATCTGATATTTGAATGTCAAACACAATTAATATATGATGAGTCGTATTGATGAAGAGCAGTAAAGGTAGTTACATATAAACTTGTCCATTAATATTTCACAACAGTGCTTACAAATAGATAGCTGGAATTGATACAACAAGGGAACAGATCAATGTGTGCATTCAACCCAACACAACAACTCACACAATGTCTTATTCCTATAGAGATCAGTATGAGAGCATTTTTCATCGCCAGTCATTACTATGCAAGTGCATTTTAGATGATAGCATTTCAACCGCTGACAACACCCGCCAAGGGAATCCATCACAATAGACAGAGAGGCAAAACTAAAACCACACAGCTGTAAAAGACTAGGAAGAATATTATTTTAAAAGTTAAAAGAGCTAAACAATAAAACCCATCACAAGTGCTCTGAAAAACAAAAATGATAACAGAAATCAGAAATGTCATTTGTTTGCGCATTGGGGCTGACTAAAAAAAAAAAAATGCGAGATGCTAGATTTTTTAAATATATCTCAGAGTTAAAAAAATAAAAATATTAATAAAAATGTAAAATTTCTGACCTGTCCCTTAACTCTGACCTATTATCTCAAAGTGGTGATTAATTACTCTTTATAACACAGAACTATTATTGTAGAGGCTTTGAGATACAACCTAAAGGTGCTCTTCGATAACAGTTTGGAAATCTTCCACGAATGATCTTTTGAACGATAATCGAACAGTTAATGGGACACCACTGATTTTTTTTTACTGTAATCCCTCTAAAATGTCCTCGAAGGCTGAGGCTGGAAAACTTTTTTTCAAATCGAACGTAAATCGATGGATTAATGGCGTTTTCTTACGAAAACAGTCAAGCAAAACAAATGACAAACGCACTCAACAATTTGTCACCAGCTATACAGTAAGGTGCACACGAAAGGGGCTTTAAACAGTAAAACAGTAGAAAGCTATCATGGCACACTCACAAGCCAGCATGTAAAAAAACTTGTCTCACCACTAAGGTTAATAACAGAGGTTTGGATACACGTCTTCTGCAGAAAATGTGAAAGCCGCAGAGCCGCGCCAAGGCACCTCTTATAGTGCGGTCCTAACTCTAAACTATGAGAGTCTCCATCTGTCACCAGCTATACAGTAAGGTGCACACGAAATGGGCTTTAAACAGTAAAACAGTAGAAAGCTATCATGGCACACTCAGTGAGTGTGCTCACTGAGTGTGCCATGCCTTTCTACTGTTTTACTGTTTAAAGCCAATTTCAGTAGAAAGGTATCATGGCACACTGCGTGAGTGTGTTAGAATCGAAAGAGGGTTCTTGGCAGCAACGAAAATTTCCGATCGAAAACATATAGGTGTATGGCCAGCTCTAGCATCCTTATCTTAGAGCTGTGAGCTGTAAACATGGTATCTGGTAGCAGCAGAATGGAGGAGCATATGCTGGGGCTTTTTTCCCTTTATTTTCACCTGGTGATAGTACATTTCCTGTTCTTGAGTGACAACACTTTTTCACTGTACTGTATCAGTGAGGAAGCAGCTTTGTCACCCTAGGACAGGATTACAATAACCTCCATAGACGGGAGGGGTTCTGTAGTACCAGTTCTCAGAAATAGCTGAGAACATTGCTAACTGATGCACATGAGCACAGACAGAGAGATCTGAAAGTGGTCAGTACACAAGATTTCTGGTAGGATCAACAGGTATTGTTTGTGCTCCTCTCAAACAAATATAGCAAAACAGTTTTAATAGTATGTTTAACAGATCAAAAGGAAGGAAGAAAGAGGACAATGTTGGAGTTAGCATACTCTTTAATGCCAGTGTTTTTTTTTAACCTATTTCCCCTTTGTAAACAAAGTACATGGAGGCATGATGCATCAAGAGAAAGAGTAAGGAAGTAAGGAAGAAATTCAGGAAAAAAAAGTATGAGGTAAATGGATGGATGAAAAGAGTGATGGATGTAAAAAAGGGAGAAATCTTAAAGAGGAACTCCAGGATTTAAAAAAAAAAACTAACCCTTGCAATGGGCCTTTCCCCCGTACTGCAAGGGGCAAGTACTATTTCTGCCTAGGGGCTCAAATAAAGCTGATATAATTACCTGATCCTCAGTCCCGCGAGGCTACTAGACCAGTTTTCCCAGCTTCTCCCCTGGGCTTTGGAGGTCTAAGGTCCACTGATGCCATCATGTCTAATGCAGATCCATCGACTTGCATGAGGCTGGAGGATGTTGAAGGACATTCCACAGCAGGGGTGGGCAGGAGGGGTCCCTAGATAAAACCTTATAAAAACCTGGAGTTCTTCTTTAAAGTATTGTTAATCTTTGAGCCCTTAAGCATTGTTCTTTCTTTTCTGTGCAGCTTGCTTCAGTAAATCAGTTACAAGGATGCTGGGTTGGCAGATAACCAGAAGTCTCAGTCAAAGGGCTTCCAGTCTGGCAGCACTGCGTTAACCTTGTCTCTTTTTTCAAAAGCTGGTCCTGACCAGCTTTAGAGGAAGATGAAAAGAAGAATAGAGACGGACTGCTCATTTATCAATGATGCTCTCTTTCGCCCTTCAGCTCTGCTGTAAGTGCACTCATGCAGTGGTACACCTCATGAACACAATTGGTTGGCTTTCTCACAATCACTGTTGTTGACGTTTAGTGGTGGCCCCATTCCAGCCGTTGTTTGTTACTGTTTATGGCTGCCATATTGTTGTGTTTAAACATTTTTTTGCAGTTATTTATGAAGTGGTAGTAAGTAGTATTCACTACTTCTGCACCCCTCAACCATGTATTTATCCACGCAGCCACAGACATTTTGGCACTGAACCCTAAACAACACCAAACTATTGCAGCAAGTGGCCAGAACTTGCAATTTCCAGCCTATGAAAAGTGGATGTATACTTGAGTCTCCTTCTTTGCAGCAACGTAGCTCATTTGACTGAAACCATCAAACAACTGTAAAAATGCCTTACCACATGCACTATATTCTATTTAGGTTTCTGCACACCAGTAGGTCGCGGCCGGGAGAGTTGCAATGTCTGAAATATCTGTGCCACTGTCTCTTTCCTGTTCTGTCTCTTTCCTCCCTGGCTTTTGACCCGTAAAGATGTCTTGAGCCAAGACACATGAAAAGATGAAGGGAGGTACCCCTGAAGGTGTTAACTGCTGAAAGAAGAAAGCACAGGGCCTAGGCGGGGAAGCAAGCTGAAACGTGTAGATGTGTTGCGAAACTGGCTGAGTGGGAAGTTATATGCAAGAACATTTCTATGCAGTCCTTTCATTGAAGTAAAGAAAGAGACACCACTGGAACCTCAGTGACCAGATAGCATTGAAAGAGTCTAGCTAGCACAGTCTGTTCTTTGAAGGTAATCAAATGAGAGACTTTAAAACGGGATCTAGAAAAGATTTAGGCCTAGTCTACTATATCAGATCCAGTGTAATGTTGGATATCCTGATTTTCAGCTTACCCTACTATCCTTATTCCTTTGAAACCTTTTTCGATTTTAAAATCTACTAAATTAACTGGTGTTTATTAGTGCTGAAAAACTAGAGGAAAGAACTACGCCTGAGGTGAATGTTTCTGGGACTTTACTGTGAATTAATGGAGAATATATGATGTAGCTGTTTGATAACTGAAGATCAATATTCATGTATAGCTATTGAAGATCAGTGCAAAAAGCATTATGCAAGTACTATACGCACTATGCATTTGTAATATTTTCCATGCATTTAAACAATACTCAGAACAGATTGTGTGTATTTTATTGCCCCAATTACAGTGATTCCTTTCTGAATACATGATCTCGTGTCAGCGATCTCGGCTAACAATAAGAGGAAGAATTTCCATCCCTTTATTTACATGTACACGTATGCCAATTTCTGAGTCATTTGAAATTAATGAGCGGGTCCAGACTGTAACTACAGTATTAATGATCTACAATTTGCATAAATGCAGCTCATAGCATCAGCAGAAAAGCAAACAAACCCACGCTTTTGACTGTGCTATTTAGATTGTGTGTGTGTGTGTAGGGTGCTTTTAGAATAAAATTGTGCACTGTAAGGCAGAGCACCCTGCTAATCTTGTTCTGTCATAGACAATATTGTCTTCTTAGGATCTGCTTACACTGTTTGTGAGTAACACTTATTTCCGACATCTCTGTGATTGCCCATAGGTGGAACATGGATGGTCTTACTTCAAGATCACACTTGCAATTTCCATGTAGGTGGATGGGTGACAACTAGGTGTGCTGATACCAAGTATTTGGGCGAGTCCTCGTTCTCGCCCAAATGCTCCAATACCTTCCCCGATACCGAAGATTTCCTCTGATCGGCAGTGCTATAGGGGAACATGGAGCCAGCTTCCCGGGCAATCAGGAAGCCGGATGGTGAGTAATGACCCTCCTCCCAGCTTCCTGATTGGCCAGAAAGTCGGGCTTGATGCTGGTTGGCTGGGAAGCTGGCTTTCAAGCCAATCAGCAGGGAACCGGGCCAAACAGGAAGCCGGGAGGTGGATCATTCCTCACCGCCCAGCTTCCTGATTGGCAGGGAAGCCAGCTCGATGCTGATTGGCTGTGAAGCAGGTTTCCTACCAATTACAATCGAGCTGGCCAAACAACATGGAGCTGGCTTCCCGGGCCATCAGGAAGGCATGTCCTTACCAGCCTGGAAGGCACCGGTATCGGGACTCGGTATCGGAGAGTACTGAAAGTAAAATATCGGTACTCATACTTGATACCGAAAAAACGGTATTGGTGCATCACTAATGACAACAGAATGAAAAATTCTATAGTCATGTTTCAGCATTATCACCAAGCTGCAGAAAGCTTGGCCCTGATGGTTTTTGGATCTATAGATGTATTGAAGGAAAACAGAAACACTACTGGGCTTATTAGACATGTATGATGTTTACCTTTATATAGAGCAATTTACCAGGAGTTCCTCTATAAGGACCAGTAAATCTAAGTAACTGAAGCGGGAAGGCAGGATGACTTTGATGGGCAGTATATTAAAGTTTCAAGTGCCTTTATATTTGGATCTAGTGATTGTTTTGAGATCTGTGTTTCATTGATAGCAGTCTTTATTTATGCTTTTTTATTTTTTCATATGATAACTTTACTCAGGTTTATTACAAGTTTATTAACCAAAGTGTAGATTACATTACTAGAATAGAAATAAAACATGTTTTGATGACGTTCTTCACAAATACTATCAGGACCATGCCACTGTGTGGTTGAAGAGAATGTTGAAGGTAAAGATGTTGACATATTTGGGAAGAACAAGCCCATCGAAGTGGTGACAAGAAATGTAACATACTTAGTTAAGAAAACTCCTGGCTAAAAACACATTCAGTTTTTGACTTATGGGAAACAATGGCTTTTGTGGACTTTGAATGGCAAATTAGACATTACACACTATAAAGCTTGATCTGTCCACCGCCCCACCCCATGCAGCACGGCTGATTGTCTCTTTGTGCTGCTTCTCCTTTCCTCTCTCTAAGCTCTACTGTACAGATTACGCTACACTACTTACTCTGCTTGCATTTAAAGAAGAACTCCAGGAATTGTAAAAACTAACCCATGCAGTGGGGCTACCCCCGCACTGCAAGGGTCAACTGCTCATTTTTCTCTAATGGCCAGAATAAAGACAATATACTCAGCTGATATTCAGTCCTGCCGTGTTCAGCGCTCACTCCTCTCCACTCACGTGCAAAGCAAGTGCAAATTAAGTTGTGGTTCCTTAGACTGCTGGAGCCCTTGGGAGAAAAGGCTGCATGGATCAGTTTAGCAACCAGGCGGGGCTGAGGATCAGGTGAGTATATCTTCTTTTTTTCAGTGCGGGGGTAGCCCCACTGCAAGGGATGGTTTTTACAATTCCAGGAGTTCTTCTTTAAATACAGGAAATACAATGATGTATTAATAAATACATAACACATAATAGAAAACGGATTAATAATTACAAGCATAGACCAAGCTAGTGAACCATTATTAAGTTTCTACGACACTGTTTATAGAAAGCATGACTGCCACAAGGACCCACTGTACTTTGCAAAGACCATACAGCTCCAGAAAGGTCAGAAAAACAGCTTTTTATGTCTCTGCGACCAATATTTTCCAGGCGCTTTTTTTAAAGCTATTGTGCGTTGGGAAAAAAGAAAAGAAAATATTTTTATTAACTGAACATGTGTATAGTGTTTTTACGGTTGTAAAATCAGCTTAGTGTGGTGTGAATAGACCCAAGGACAAAACTAGAACCATAACAAACCATGCGGTTGGCATGGGGCCAAGCAACAAAGGGACCCAGTGCTGTCTGGTTTTATAATTACGTTTCTAGGTTGCAGTAGCAATTGTCAAACAATTTTCAATAAATGTGTGTATTCAGACGCCTCTTATGAACTTCTAAGCAGTGTTAGCTGTTATTTAAATAAAAACTGTGTAAAATAATGTAGCATATAAAATTGCCACACAAGCGATTTTGTAATTTAATGGTGCGGTAATTTCCTAAAATAATTGTTCAAAAAAATTCAATGCAATATGTCAACCTGGTGGCAGGACTTATTAGAAAGTCCAGAATGCTCTGCAAGGTGATTGAAATAGATGCACACTGTATGCTTTTTTTTTTTTGCATAATAATGATTTTGTAAGGTCAATGAAATAATACTACGTACAGTAAATGTTATACACATTCAAAAAACATGGACAACAAAACTCACAAGAGACCAACGGGCCAAATTTCTGCATAGCACAGGAGCAGCCCTCATGCTTTTAATTTAGGCACCATGGTTGTGTAGAATGCCTAGATCCTCTATGATACACTTACATCCTCAGTCAGATGGGTTGCAAACCCTTAAGCCTCCCTATTAGGCCATAATTGTGGGTGGCCACAATGGGATCACTCTGTCAGTCATGAGACAATGCTCAGGCCTAGCAATTGGCTTCTGGGCCCAAGTTTTGTCACACGGGAGATCACATGCTCCTCCATACCTGCAAACTATGGGTAGTATAATTGGTTGCAACAGAGGAAGGAGAAGCAGGGGCGCACTGTTTAGGTGAATATAAGGGGATCGGGGGCTTTCCAGAGAGACTGTCACTTTTCCCTGCATGGGCAAAATTACAGTGTCTCTTTAAGCACTTACGAAATATAATTACTTGACTATACTGTATATATATATATATTTTTAACTAGCAATCCTCTTAAACTTTACAAGTTGTCAGAAGTCTTGCAATCAAATGTGTACTTTAGAAATCTTAGTTTTTTAATAGACTTTTAAATTGCACAGATATGTAATTACATGCATCAGTAGGAGAACCAGAACCCTAAGAAGCAGGGTTTGTGAATCCTACTTTAATTACGATGATAATACCAAAGAGATGTGCAAAAAAACAGTAATATAATATGCACATTCATGTATTAAAGGTAAGTATATTGAGCATAATATAATCATGTGTCAATCAAAATGACTGATGGGCTGATTGAACTACTTATCCAAAGGCATATCTAGCATTTTACAAATTGACTTAACATGGCCCATGAGTATTGGAGATGAACACTTCGGTGTAATGTGAGTGCTTAGTATTCACTGCCTATTTTGGAGGTCTGCAATGATAGGTGCATCTCATTAAAAACATTCTCAAAGGCAAAAGAAAACAGCCGCTGCCTAGCAACTCATAAACAGAACCAAATATAATAGGTAAAGGTATGCTGGGGTTATATTTTAGTGATCTTTATCATTTGCATGATTTTCTTCTAGCAGACACAAACAAAACCCAGCAGTAAAAGAGATTTCTTTCTCTGGTGTGTTGGTTTTTATCCATTAAAGAGGAACTTTACCCTCATCTTCAAAATAACAACACACACACCTTTAGAAATGTTTATTAATGACATTTCATACAATATTTCCTGTTTTTCTTTTCCTCCCCAGTCTTCTGTCAGTAGCTCCTTTACTTTCTGGAACTGTGGCACATGTGACTAAGTCATGTGACCATGCACATTATCTCAGAGGACTAAAATGCCTTTCCCTGAGATCTCATGAGATTACTAGACATGTGCAATTTGTTTCATTCCGAATTGAAATTCTGACGAACCTCGGCTTATTTGTATACACATTTTTATATGCATCCAAAAGTTTTTCCAAATGTTCAGAATGAATTTATGTTGTTAAACTTAAAAATAAAGCAAAAAACAACGTGGAGTCACCTACCCAATTCATACCAGAACCTTTAGGGTCATGAGGCCTAGGGGTGGGGCGGCAGTCCATGTTTTAAAATTGAGTGGAAATGGAACGACCCCCACTTATGCAGTTGTGTCTCTAACACATTTAGTGTGCTTACCACTGGGCTGTAACTAGCCTGAGCATCTATTTTTCTCTGTTCTGCAGCACTTCCCTAAACCTGGTTGGCTGATTGATTCTGCCTGTTACTGCAGAGAGGCTCCATCAAGCAGTCCAGTTTATGAATATTTATATGATCCACCCGATCCCTGAGGGGCTGGCTCAGAGGTATGGTTTAGGTATGGATAAATATTCAGAACCTAGACTGCTTGCTTGAGTCATAACTTAGATGGCTTGCTGGAGGGGAGAACTCTCTCTCCCCTGGGGCTTCTCACTGAGAGGAGGCCTGTGCGTGGATCTGTTGTCAGGGCCTTGCCTCAGCATGTGCCATGTGCTGAGGGCCCTGGATAATGAGCTACCTGCTGTAGGGAATACCTGAGAGAAACTATGCTGGAGAAGGGATCTTCTTGCTGAAGAAGGGCAGGAGTACAAAAGAGCTGGGTAGAAGTTGCCATTTTGTAAGAAGGATTCATTGCCCATAGACCCAGGGAACAGAAGCCAGTTGGTGCATGACAAAGACCGTGACTGATCATATAGGGTAATATATTTATGTTGCGGCCTTCTGTCTATCAAGATTTATTTTTGGAGGTTGTTCTCATAGGACCTGTTGCTGCTACTATTTTAGAACAACCTGTCCATTGTTAGGTTTCAGGGTGTCCTGCATCACTAAACCCTCTCTCCTGAATTCTTGTATTCAGAATTATTAGTAAAAAAAAGTCCCTAGAGACTTGAGCCTGATCATTACCAGAAATGGCAGTATTTTTTGTTCCCGGAAACAAGATAGGTAAATGTAGAACAGGTAGAAGGACCCAAAAATTATCAGTAGCATTTTTTTGCACATTGACCCACCCAGCCAGTTACGTTGACTTTAGCTGGCAATGGCATTCGTTCTGGCTGACTGCAAAGGAGAAGCTCCTTTCCTTTTGTACCTAGCACAGGTTCAGCACGGTAGGGCCTAATGAGAAGGAAGACAAGTCTCTGAGTGGCTCTGATTGCACCTGTGGACAGTGGAGTGGCTCATTCAGACTGGCTGGCTACCACTTATAAGTGTTGAGTTACAGAAGCCACCATTGTCAAAGTGTATCTCCAGTCCAAAGATGTGGTGGTCACATTAGTTTTCCTTACTCAGGTTCTTTTATTTATTTTCAACTGGTAATCCTGCCATGTGAGATGCTAGTGAAAAGTTGAGTATTTTTCCTCACCGTGCGGAAGTGCCCAATCTCATAGCAATTCTGATCTGTTCTTTGCACGTTACTGTAGTCTCTGTGAAACTAGTTGGACAAACAAAGTGTTGGGATCCAGCAGAATCTTCAGGTTCCCCGCTGACTAATCTGACCCTAGTGATGACATTATGAATCTTATAAGATCAGGAACCATAGGCGTGCACACAGGGTGTGCCTGGGTACACCCTAATGACCCAGAGTGCAACACCGAAACTGCAACAGTGGGCACTGTGTTTTTAGTCAATACAGAACACAGCAGCACTTACCTATATCTCTTACATAATAGCAGCAGTCCTAAGTGCCTGGGAAGCTGCGAGGGACCGTGGCTGCAGCTTCCCAGGCTTTCTATCCAATCAAGAAGCCAGGCGGGTGGTCACACGACCACCTGCCAGGTTCCCTGCTTCATACTGCACCCCTGCTGGAAGAGGCAATAAAATATATATATATATATAAAAACTCCATGCACATGTTTGTACTTTTGTGTGCACACCCTAATGCAATAGGCTGCGGACACCTATGTCTGGAACCTTTCTAATTTTTTAGAGGTTCTAATGGGATTTATTCATTCTATAATATAATGTAAATGTTTCAAATTAATTGGTTGCAAAACATGCATCATATTTATAGAAATGGTGGTTTTATAAATATGTCTACATTTGCAGGTGAATAAAGCAGGGCAGAAAACAGTTAAGATGTTCAATGTTAAGTAACCCATAGTAGTGAAATCAGATTGTGCTGCAGTGAGATCGGTTATGAAGGATTCTAATTGGTTGCCGTGAGATACTGCATGTTTCTAATGGCTGCTTGCTTTTTTAAAGAAACCTATTAGCAACGTATTATTAATGAAGCAATGTCTTCTTTTCTGTGTTGCCTTGTATCAGCAGCCAATGATGCTTCCTGTGGTCACAGTAGACCACTCCATCCGTCATTTTCTTTTTATATCTTTATAATCCATTCAAGTACTAAGCTTACCGTTTTTATTGACTGGCTTTGATTTCATTGTAGTATTCTGTGTAGCTGGAAAAATATCTATGATTTTAGGCGTGAAGCTGTTTGCAGATCAGATATAACCTTCTATTGACCGTTCCTCGGTGTCTAGATAGATGTTTGTGGGGTTAAAGTTCACAAGATAAAGTGATACTACAGTCATTGTAATTATACTGCCCCCTGACTGTTTCTGATTTGGCCTCACTCATTATTGATCTATCCGCACAGTGGTTTAATCACCCAGTCTGGTGTCCTTTGAAATATGTATTAAAATAAATAACCTCTCTTCCGCTATTGTGAAGGTATAGTCCTGTTCAGCTTAGACTTGTCCTTCTGTTCTGCGTTAGAAAGAACAATGGTGGGAGATTTTAAAGAACTAATCAGAAATTTTTAAAGATATGCTCTGGTCATTAATTTTACATTGCAAATAAACCTTTCATGGGAGAAATGTGTGGGCTGCCATTAATGATTTAGTACTGAATATACTAGTTGCCTGTTTGTCTCTTACCTGTGAGTAATGAGCATTCAGGAGGTGAGGTCAGAGTGAGATCAGAACTCTTGATACTTGTTGTTGGTCAGTGACTTGGTAAGCATGGTATCCAGAGGATCAGAATGACAATTGAACAGCTAGCATTTTCAAAAGATGGGGTTGGCAGTAATCGTTTAAAGAATTACCATTACATTTCTAGAATTACCATTACAAAGCATACAACAAACGTAAACAACAAGAAAAGGCCAGTGAGCAGATGCAGCAGCTGGAGTGTAATAGAAATACTCAAACGTTGACTATTGGCATCAGAATAATCAAAAAACTGGTTATTGCAATTGTAGAGCGGAAGCGATCTAATGGAATGACCTTGAAATCGTAGGGTAATATCCCAGGACCCACTATTGTCCATCAAAAAGCAATCACTGCGGCCTAAGGCACTACCAACTGAAGAGGCCTTGTGAAGCATCTTGCAGGTAAAGAATTCAAAAATACAATTTTTGGGTGGGGAGAACCTGAGGGGCAAATGTATGAAGCAACCCATAAGGACAGGCAACAGGAAAGGAAAGAAAGAAAAAAAGAGATAGGTGGAAAGTATAAGAAAAAGAAAGAAAAAAATATGCAGGAAAGGACAGATTAAAGAAAAGTTAGAAAACGAAAGCCAAGAAGAGTAGACCTCGGCAGGTCCACCCAGAGTGCAGGTTTGCTGGGTTAGGTAGGCACCAGTGTATCCTCAATACAGTGAGGGCTCGCACAGGAAATCCAGGGCCTCCAAATTTTCAAAAATGTATTGTGAGAATCATCCAGGATTGCAGTCAGTTTTTTTTATTAATCATAGTGCCCATAATTCTATTCTTCACTTGTTGGAAGTTGAGGACTGGAGATTTCCAGGACCTTGCAATAGATTGCTTTGTGGTACTAAAAATATGGGTAAACAGAATCTACTGGCATCTTGTGACTGTTTGTATAGGCGTGTACAGCAGGGCTTCCCATGGGTTCTTGGTAAGATTGCACCCCAGTACTGTATTAATCAATGAATACATTTGGATCCAAAGCCTTTTAACCTTGGGGCACTCCCACTATATGTGAGCCATGCTGCCCTGGTTGGTATAGCCTCTGTAACACTGAAGGTGTAGATTGGGATAGTTTTGTGTAACCGGGCAGGGGTGTAATTCCATCCAAAAAAGTACTTGGTATGAATTCTCATGTGCCATGACGTTCTTACAACTAGATCCTGTATTACGTCATATGTCTGTCGAAGAAATTACCATTACATTTCAACCTGCAGTTGCTATCCTTTTCTAAAACTGCCAAAAATCTAATTATTACTACCTAAAAATATGACTAACTGGAAGCACGGTTTGGGCTTTCATTGAGGCTGCTCAGGTGAAACCAAAGAAGATGGCCCTTCTTATTCCCCCATTTAGTTTGAAAAAAGACATTGCAAGACAAACATCAACCTAATCAGAACATTGAGGTAAGAATCTGCACTGTGCAATGGCACATGTATGCAATAAGAGCTATAATCTGCCATGACAACACAGCATGTCCCCTGTTGAAATTAAAAATTCTACACCATTCAGTTCCAAAATTCTTACTTTACATTTATGATGTAATTGCTTAGGAAAGAACTCAGCACCTGTGTAGCTCAAAAATAATGTAATCTAATCTATTTTTCTTGGCTGGTCATGTGGTGAGTTCTACCCATATCGCTGGCTTATTGGTGTAATAAATGCATCACAACCTTACCAAGAGCCTGGCATCAATCAACATTTGTGAAAGGAAGGTATGTTTATGGGAAGACATGACAACTGTGTATCAGAGAGCAATCCCTAATCTGCATTAAGAGGGGAATATCAACAACATTGTAAGATTTAAATCACATCTTGTAGTCAACTACCTTTTGGCTTTTGTTAATACAAATTATAAAGTTCTGAGTTTTATTTCAAATAGCATCAGGAATATGAGGTTTCCCACAAGTAAAACATGCTAGTAAACATCGAGCAAGTAAATCTAATTTGCAGCTCACAGTTTATTGACAGCTTCCAACTACACAATTCACAGTCATCAGAGGTGTGATAGCAGGAAAGCCATTTATCTTTCATTGACATAATTGACATTAATAATATTAAGAAGGTGACAAACAGAAGGAAATGGACCAGACAAAAAAGAACAAACAATTCAAGCTGTGTTGTGAATACTATAAAAGTGAGACATTTCTCTGCAGAAAGCAGGTGCAAAAGAAGATATGAATGGTTTTAATCTAAAATCTACTACATAAAGATCAGGTCCATATTTGCATTACTATGTCAGTGGAATGCTTGGTTTAGCTGTTAATGGATGAATATATTTTCATGCACATTTTCTGAATTCAGGATCAGCTCCTCTTAGCAACATTCATAATGGGACCACAGGTATAGGGAAGTAGTAGTTATGTGCTGTCTGGCCTACCCAGATCTAACACAACATTTACATCCTGGCAATTCCATCTTTCTGTTTAATCCAGTGCAGATACCAAGACATGCCAGATAAAGTGATAACCCCCTCATGGCTCTTATTCTCTGCCATCTCCTAAGGCATGCTTCAGTTTGCAGAGGAAGATGGAAGCACTGGAGACCCAAATACTGTGCTAGGCCAGACAACATAACATCTCAATGTCTTCTGAAGTAGGTAGTGAGTATGTTACACTATGATATTTGCAGTAGATTTTGGTAGGAGTGTGGATTTGGAAAGTCCATGTTAGTACTGAATTGGTGCTGACACTGTCCTTAAGACCATTTTGCTTTACAGCTTCTATTCCAACAGGTTAGTGTTACATTGAAGTTCTAAGAAATCTAACATTTTGTTAATAGTGCGTTCCCTAGAGAAGCTCTAACTGTATTTGATAGATTGTGTTCTCCCTGCAGGGCTGGTGCATATGTCACTTCCACTTTATAGAATTATTTCTTGATCAGTGAATTCACACCATCAGGCAGTTATGTGATCCAGTGGGACAAGCACTTTAATATTCTCTTTCAGGATTACTTTTAAAAATGTTGTCTTAGTTACATAGTTACATAGTTAGTCAGGTTGGAAAAAGACACAAGTCCATCGAGTCCAACCTATAGAGATACAAAGAAGAAAAAAAAAAAGAAGAAAAGCCTAAACAGAACACTATGCCCACAATTACCCAATGTTGATCCAGAGGAAGGCAAAAAAAACCCTATAAAGCATGGTTCAATTTGCTCCAACAGGGGAAGAAATTCCTTCCTGATCCCATAAGGCAATCGGATATTCCCTGGATCAACAATCTCTGATGCTTAATATACCTCTAAGAACTCAATATCCAGTAATATTCTGTGCATTTAGGAATACATCCAGATGTTTTTTAAAACAATTAATGAAGCTAGCTAGAATAAGCTCCTGGGGAAGTCTATTCCCCATTTTCACAGCTCTAGCTGTGAAGAATCCTTTCCGTATGCAAAGGTTAAACCTCTTTTCCTCTAGAATTGGTCGGGTCTTTTCTGCCCGTGCGTGCCCGCCAGGGGGCGCGCGCGAGCAGAAAAAAAATGCCGTCTAGCGACGGCAACCCGCCAATGCTGCAGTGCCGTCCGTCCGTTTTTTTTACAACGGGCGGACGGCAAGTGGTTAAACCTCATTTGTCAAATAGTTGCCCAATCACACAGTGCATTCAGATCTGCCTGTAAGTTGGAGACATCCTGTAAGGACTGTATTCCACAACATAACTTAGTGTCATCTGCAAACACAGAAATAGTACTTTTAATCCCCAATTCTATGTCATTTATAAATAGGTTAAACAGTAAGGGACCCAACACTGAACACCCAACACTCTCTGAATACGGTCTTCAAGTCAGTTTTCTATCCAATTACAGATGGAATGCTCTATACCTACTGACCTTAACTTATACATTAGCCGCATGTGGGGAACTGTGTCAAACGCTTTTGCAAAGTCCAAGTATACTACAGTATATCCACAGGCATTCCTCTGTCCAATTTGTTACTCACTTCCTCATAAAAAGAAAGTAGGTTTGTTTGACAACTTCTGTCTTTTGTGAATCCGTGCTGACTATCACGGATGATATTATTTTCAAGCAAAAACAATTGCATATGATCCTTCATCAAACTTTCAAGTATCTTGGCAACTATTGAGGTTAAACTTACAGGTCTGTAATTACAGTACTTGGTAAAGACTTTGATCCCTTTTTAACTATAGGCACCACATTGGATTTGCGCCAATCCATCGGTACCAAGCCAGTCGTTAGAGAGTCTCTAAAAATTAGATACAATGGCTTTGAAATTACACAGCTCAATTCTTTGATGACACGTGGGTGCAAGCCATCTGGTCCAGGTGCTTTATTCACCTTAATTTTGTCTATCCGTTTCTGGACCATATCAATAGTCAGCCATTGTGGTTCGGTAGAGGGTATGGCACTGCTATTCCCATTATGGACTTGAGCTATATCATGTTCCTTGGTGTGCACAGAGCTGAAGAAAGTATTTAATAGATTTGCCTTCTCATTGTCCCCAGTTACCAACTCTGAGTTATCTTTTAAGGGGCCAACATGCTCCGACCTGATTTTTTTAGTATTAATATATTTAAATAATTTTTCTTGCAATCTTTTGCAACCTGTCGCCCGTTCTGAATCTTTGCAAGCTTTATTTCCTTTTTACATATTTTATTATATTCTTTGTAACTTTCAAATGACGACAGTGTTCCTTCATTTTGATATTGTTTAAACGCCCTTTTCGTATTGTTTATGGATTTTTTAACATTGGATGTCAGCCACATGGGTTTTACTTTTAGCCTTTTAAACTTATTGCTTACTGGAATATATTTTGCCGTATGGTTGCAAACAATTGTTTTGAAACATTCCCATTTTTGTAGTGTTTTTCGATGAAAATATTCCCTCCCACTCTAAGTCTTTAAGAGCAGCCTTCATCATACTAAAATTTGCTCTCCTGAAGTTAAGTGTTTTTATTTTTCCAGTATGTGAATGTTGTTTACAACTTAAGCTAAATGAAATCATATTATGGTCACTGCTGCCCAGATGTTCTTTTATATGAATATTTGTAATAAGCTCTGCATTGTTTGAGATTACCAGATCCAGCAGAGCATTATTTCTAGTTGGGGCTTCTACAAACTGTACCATAAAATTATCATGTAATAAGTTTACAAATGTCCGGCCTGTACAACATCCCGTGTATACTGCCCATCTATATCTGTCTATCTGTTGAATCTATCTATCTATCTATCTATCTATCTATCTATCTATCTATCTATCTCCTCTGGGCTGCTAGACCGGTCTCTGCAGCCTCTTCTCCCCTTTGCTCCAGTGCCTAAGGACTGATGATGTCTTATGCCGGTCCACTGACTTCCATTAGATGTGAGGACGCTGAAAGACATTCCAATATTCTGAGTGGAGGGGGGGGAATAAGCTCTGACTGCCGAGGAGGTCAGGGCTGAGTAAGTCAAAGTTTTATTTGAGACCCCTTATTGATGGGCACATAACCCTAGCAGTGCAGTTTTTTTTGCCTGGAGATGGGTTTTAAATCCTCTGACAATTTTTTTTATTTAATTTTTTTGTGGTCTGTGTCCTATTAGGCAAATTATCCTTCACTTCCTGTCGCTCCAAAGGTAATAGGTGGAGAGCAGAGTGAGGAAAATCCTCTTAGACGGTTGTCACTGAAAATAGTGTCCCCATTAGAAGATTTTCCCTCTATTCTGGTTCGGTTTTTCCTGACTTTGACAATGGTCATCTGGACAAATGGAAAGGGTTAATCTCCCCAGAGAGTAGCAAAACCCAAACAGAAGAACTAGGAAGGATTGTGCTACTAAATGACCAAAGGGCAAAACATAATACTATGGAGTATGAAAAAAATGAGCCCCGTGAAATCATTCCCTGTTTCCTAATGATTGTTTATCTTCTCAGAACAAGCCTAAGCCCTGTACATTCGTCCCTGACAGTATTTTATGTTCCTTGTTTAGAGAACTGATTTTCCCTCAAGTTTGCTCAGCAGATAATGCCACAGCTGTTATTTTTCTTCCAAGGTGATCCAATCCATTGCGGTGACTTTCAGCCATTCGCTGTCCTATTTATCAGTTCAAATAAGATCATGTCACATATGTTCCAGTAAGTTCTTCCTAATTAAATCTTCCTCTTTAAGGCTGCAAAAGATCGTGGCCTTAAAGAGCATTGTTTGCAAATAATGAATTGCATTGAATGGAAACTATGTCTAATTTGCTTCTATTGGTTAATGTTGTAGAGCTTCTGGGCAGCTATAAATAACATCATTTAGATTAGATATTTATTAATTATTCGTTTATTAGAAATATGGTATAAGTATCCTAAAATCTAGTTTTATATTAAATTCCCATAATGCTCAGCAAGATCATTTAGCAAAGCCATGTAGAGGTCTACATCTTTCTTATCTATGGGGCTCTACTATATGACTTTGTAATGTACTCTAAAGAGCTATGAAAGCAGCATGTGAGGTCAGCCAGCTGACAGGTCAGACTTCAGGTGACTTCTGACCCCTGACATTCAAGCTGAATTTGGAAGTGTGAAAATAAAATGCTGGACCCCGTGGTTATTCTTTTGGTATTTCTCATAGCGATGTGAATATGGGTGATCTGGCTAATGGGTAGGCAGCTTTGCAGTCCAAACGATCTTCACAGTATCCTTGGCTGAAATACTCCCATCACAACACTGCACAACTTCCAAAATGCAGGAATTGTAGTCCACATACATGTTTTCTCTTATTAAGCCCTCATAAAGAGGAGGTGTTTTGGACCCCCGAAATGTGTTGGCTACACTACTTGAATGTCCCCAGACTCCAAGTTGTTTTTGGACTGTTTTAATTGGTGTGGCAAGGTCAAACAAAGTCATTATAGCTAAAAAGGTGGCAATATAAATCTTTTAAAAGTAAGACTGCAAAATCATAAGGATTTGAAGTACAACAGCCAAAACCTGCCACCTTTGCTTTTATCTAGCCTCACTAATTAATTTATTAAATATCTGCTGATCCTGCCAGTTAAAGGCACTTCCTCTGCAGGTTGACAATGTTATTTTGCTTGGCTTTAAAAATAGTAAGCGCTAAGGGTCTCCTGGTGTATGGTGGAAAACCAACAATAGTGAACTATAATGTAAATAGTATAAGAATGTGTATAAAATATAAAAATATATATCTCTAAATAAACGAGGTAAACATCCTCTTGTGAACGATAAGACAATCAATATGAAATGATGTGTAAATAGAACGAACAAAAAACAATATTAAAAATAAATGAATATCAACAATAAATAGGATGTCTGTACAAAATGTGTGAGTTAATAAAAATAAATAGATATAAATATATGTGAATCTTGAATAAATATGTTTAAGTGCTAAACCGTGTGTTCGTGATTTTATCTGTGTAATAATATACACATGTCTGCACCTGTCATCATCTATGGCACACTAGCAAGTGTGCAGTGATATATCGTGAAAGTATTCTAAACTTTAAAACAAATGGACAGTCAGTCCTTAAAAGGTTAAGTAATGTCCAGGGGTATTTAAATCTTAAAGAGACAAAGTTCGAACTGAGGGGGACTTGGATGAATAAATCCCAAATGGTCGTATCCTGGGGAGTGATGTATCGGAGAAAAGATGGATCCCCGTAGGGCTTACAATCACCAGATGCCGGAGAGGAATCAGCTGTCTCTTTCATCGTAGTAGCCGAAAGGGGATGATCTTCACTCCGTCCTTCCGTGGGATCTTGTAGTGCACTTTCAGTCCTGGTCCCAAAAGAGATGTCGATATCACGGTAGTGGAAGCCGCCCTAGCCGTGGCAAGGTGCCCGTGGATTGCTTCCGGGAGCGTGTCCTAATTCTTAGTCTCTCCGAGTATGGGTGTTTTAGAACCAGGAAAAATTAAAGGAGAGAGAGAGCAGGCCCGGGGCTCATAGTGCATTAAAAAGTTTAAATTTATTGAGTCATTTGTGTATGACATATATCATAAAAAGCCGCAGAGCTGGCTAATCTGTTGTAAAACCAATAGTATTTAGACTGTGAATGTGTCCTAAACAGCAGGCCCGCCTCCCGACACGTTTCGTCACCTGACGTTATCAAGGTATGACTAGGTCTGCTATTTTGCTTACAGTTTTGTCATCTTCCGATGCATGCTGAGGAGGAGGGTATTCAGCATTGTCACTCCTGATAATACTTTCCCTTTCTGTCAATCAGAGCAGGACATTTATACACTGGGAGGAACCCCAGTATCTGAAGGAAATGACATGGGATACCCCCTTGGATCTCTCCTTCCGGTTCCGGTGAAGTGAAGACCTAGCAATCACTGTAACATCACAGGGTCCAAGAAGAGGAATTTTCCCTTCCCATACGTTGGTAAGTAAACAAAAACACAAAGAAAACAGCTACCGATAGAGGGGGACTGACAGATTACAAGAAAAATTTTTGTAACAAGACAGACTATTAGACTGAATAATAAGATTCTTGCATAAGCTCACAAGATTTCTTTTACTTTATATGTTTTCTGCTGACATCCATTTAGGGGTTGCTGTCAAACACTTCTATGGGAAAGCAGATATGATCTGGTTACCTTTAGACATCTTTCCTAGCAAGTGATTCCACCATCTCATTCCACAGGCCTATGAGATTTGTCGGAGAAGATGGAGGTTTTGGCATTTTCATTGTTTTCTCAGCTGGGAATGTGGGTGGGGACTAGAAATATTATTAAATAGTGGGCTACAATAAATTGATAATTAGAGATTTTTAATTTAAATACGCACATTCATGTATCTGGGCAGCTAAAAGACTGGTCCATCAGCTTCTGCACCCTGCCAAATGTATTTTGGTCTGTTTGTTCTGTATCCCCAAATAACATTATTTCATTCTGCACTATTTGTTGGATTACCATGGATCTACTTAATCTTGGGCTAAATTAGGGACATTATAAACTTTATAAACTTAAATTCGACTGTTGTTTGCAGCCCAAGTATTGTCCCAGGGGGAGTGTTTCCTTTTTGAATGTATCAGTAACCTTGACCTTTTAGTGGGAATCATTTTCAAACATTTTATTAAAAGCTTGATGATATCTCTATTTTCTGTCAAGGTCTGGCCTGTATTCCATCAACTAATTCTCAATAGCATATTGTGAAAAAAAAAGAGAGTAAAAATAGGTTAATGCCACAAACAGGCCTAAATAAGAACACAACATATTGATATGTCATATTTTGTATTTGTCTAAAAAAGATTTTTTGTTATTTGCTTTTTTAGCTGTGATCATTGTAATGACATTTAAAACAAAACCAATATATATTGTGGCATTGCATGGCATTACCACGGTGATAGGTGGCCTCAAAGTCACCCAGGGTTCTCAGCCAGAGGGGCTGAGTGGCTCCAAGAAGACATTACTGGTACCAGGAAAGAACTGCATTTTCAGTCCTTTCCAGGTTTTCTGGATCCTAGTTGGGATCCTGGAGCCAGGAGATTTCTTAGAGCTCTGGGTGGGAGGAAATCTCAATTTCTGGGTCCATGCTTTGGTAGTGACCGGCACCTAATTGTGCACCTGTGCACATCCCTCATGAAGAGGGTGCTGGGATGTGTTCAGGGCCCCACCTGTGAGTCAGGAGAGCTCCACTCCGGAGTCAGTGTGGAGGCCAGTGCAGCAGGGAGCTGCGGGTTCGTAAACCATATTGGGAGGATTGGCATGTTATTGCTGTTGTCTGGAGGAACCAGACAGTGGCCCTGAAGATTGAGGCCGAAGCAGCGTGCTGCAAGAGAGACTTATTAAAAGACTGGGACACCGTGAGTGTATGGGACAACTCGAAGATTGGTGAGCCCTCATCTGTTATATGCTACAGCAAGCTATTTATGTTGGATTTCGTGATTATCTACCGTTTTGCAAAGAAAATAAAGGCTCTGTGTTTTGAAAAACCCGCTGTGCGAGTGCTCTGTGAGCTCCCCAATATCACAATATATATTCCATTTAACATCCTCTTGGATTGTACTAAGTTATACAGGGTTATTGTCTATAGCCAGCCCAGTGCTAATCCTGGTAAACTCATCTTTATGGGTATGGTAGACAAAACAAAAATGAAATATTTGGTCCAGGCTAAATGGTTTGAAATGTCCACAGCTCTAGTCTACAACATATCATGTAAATAATATTATTAGATTCCCTAATAGCTTTGTTTACTTCACACAAATGCATAGCAATTTTTCAAATGACATCATATCCCCAGAGACATGAGGTAAATTGCTGAATAGTGTAGCTGAAATCTGGTATCATTTTCGCAATTCTGTTATGTGTCTGTTTTTGTTTCTGTGTTATTTATCAGACTCTGACACATCTGAGATCTGTGGCCTCCAGCAGAGTCTCTTCTATGGTGCCTATTCCCTCCCTTAAAGTGAACTTGTCATTTTCTAATAACTGGCAAAGCTAACTGTATTGCTAAAGTTTAATACTAATGTTCAAAACAATTCCTGGGTCCCCATTAAAGCACTGGGCTCCAGGCCTAGGATGTATACTGAGCCTTGACTACATTCTGGGGTAGACCTTGCACCCTCCCCTTCATTGAATTATGATTAAGTGTTGCACATATTGGTGTAAATTATGTGTTACTGACTGTCGTTTGTTATGTAATCGTGGCGAATTTTAACAGATAATACATGCAAGCAGACAGGCTAGAAGTAGACAGACACCAGTTGCTTACAGTTAAAAAAAACAACGACAAAACAACAAAGCCTACCTAAAATGTTTATCCACCTAACTTTTCATTGAATATACTGATTGGCTAACCTGTGAAATGGTTTGGTGTCTGAATGGATGAAAGTAGAACCTGCCATCCATTCTGTCAGCAACTCTCATTGGCTGTCAGTACCTGATGACAGCTACAACGCCTTGACATCAACAGGCGGTATTCAGGCAGAACCAGCCAATGGTTGTGCCTAAATGCTGTCCAGGATTCACACTGTAGGGGCCGGTAGCAGAGCAAAACGCAGAGCAAAAAGGCATGTCTGTCTGGCAGCTTTTGGAGTGCCATTAGAAATTAACGGCACGCATTCACAGAGCGCGCAGGTGTGAATACGGGCTAAAAGTGAGATTGTAGTCCACCACGGGAGCACGTTTGGTGTGGCGGCTACTTTACAACACACAGGGACCATGGGGAACAAAAGTAGCCACCCTCCAGAAGGAAGGACAGCCGAGTGATACACAAATAAGATACATTTTTGTTAATAGTTGTGGTACTTGAATGCATTGTTAAGAATGTACTCCTGAGTTTAATGTCACTTTAAAGTCAATGAGATTTTGCTGACCTGTGTTTGATGTGCATTCCAAATGCACGTCAAATGCAGGAAAACAATGGCCATTGACCTGAACCCTTAGGCCTATGACACACTAGCTAATACGAACTAATGGAATTTCTATAGAGGGCATATAAACTACTCCCCTATTTCTACAGTGTCACTCCCTCGTTGTTTGGATCAACAAGGCTCGCTCCCTTGTGGCAAGGGAGAATGTAAAGGACACTCTAGAGCAAGGGTAGGCAAACTCCAGCTCTCCAGCTGTGGTGAAACTACAAATCTTATGGGACATTGCGAGACAAAAAGCCACAGGCATGACTCCCAGTGACAGATGCATGATGGATTTGTAGTTTCACAAAAACTGGAAGGCCGAAGTTTGCCCACCCCTGCTCTAGAAAGTGGCAAGTTTTTTTCTTTGCTGTCACTGGTAAGTGGCCACCATAGTCTTTGCAGTTTGCTAATAAGCAAGTAAGGTGTTAAAAGAATCAATTTACAATTTACAATCATGACATAGTCCGATCAACTGGGAATAATTAACTCTACTAAATGGGTCACATGGCCAATCCCTGGTAGATCAAACTTGTCAGGATCCCTCATCGCTAGCAGTAACCTGTCAAAGACATTGGTCACTTGTTAACTGACCACAGTAAACTAGACCGAGAGCTGATTGGTTGTAAACAGTCACTGAACATTAGACATTATCATTGCTTTTGGCAATAGAATAAAGAGCTGAATAAGGACCTGAAATAAGTACTGAAGCAGTCTGTCCTGAGATGCCCCATTATATGTCCTATCAATTCACAAAGCCTTTGGACTATTTTCATCACTTCTCTACAAACAAGCATGTGTTATAATCCTGCATCCACACACTCTTTAGAATTATAATTCTACCTCTTGCTCTGTCATGAGTCACTACTCAGGGTCCTATTTGCTGACTGTCAAATTGTCAGGCCATTTTCCAGTGTTTGTTGATCTATTAAAATGCTCACATTTTGTTTAGCTGTATGTCTGCATAAGCCATGATGGCTTTTATTAGCACATTGTGATGTTTGCTGTCACTTTGTTATATTTAGCAACATTATGTATGTAAGGCATTAGATCCAGTGGCTTATATGATTATTCCTTCATGTTACTGTGAAGTTTAGGCAAATCACTAGGGAATGGCAACCAAATATAGGGCAGGATTTAGGAATATCTGACTGTGGACACCTGGGATTCAATTAAACTGATTGCTCATCTTCCATGAATAATGGATACCATGACTGTTACAAATTGCAATTTCACTGAAAGCTGCAGCCCTGGTACATAAGAATATTTTAAAGGGCGGTGACTAAAAAATCCATAGCTTGGAAGCTATGGACACTTGTGTGCAGATGATTTTTTGGCAGTGGCAGTTTTAGGCAGAGAATAGAATGCAACTCATACAGTATTGTATATTAGCATGCATGCGAAGACTGCATACATCAGCTATCCTGCATTTTCATGGAAAACATTCAGAAGCAAATTCCAGATTATGAAGCAGGACTGGATGTTTTCATAGGTAATCATTAATACAATCAATTATTATTATTTTTTTTTAATAGCATGTAGACAGATGCTATTTTTTCTGCATGCATTTTAAACTCATGTCAAATGCGGGTCAGCAGATTCTTATTGACTTCAATGGAGTAGTATAGTTGTCAGTTCAGAAACTGCTTTTGACCTGGTTTGCATTGCGTTTCTTTGGACACATTTTGTCCTATTGAGCTGTGTTTGAATCACTAGCAAGGTAGGTAAAATGTAGGCTTTTCTTGTAAAGCAATACAGTTTGCATTAAAGAAAATCATTTGAGCAGCACTGTGTATGAATGGAAAAGGTTGTATTTCACAAGAATTCTTGTCCACTCAAACTTTTAAAATGATTGGGACTAGAAGACATATTAATGGCTGTATTATAGTGTAGAAACCCTGCCAAAAGCAAGACTGTCTCTTGCTGAAATTTGGTGTTGGCAGTTGGGCTGTAGTTATTCTGAGATCTGGTTGTTTATGTTATATGGGTTCATTCGTTTTCTCCTGAGCCCAAGGAGATTGTTTGCTTCTGCCTGCCTCTGGGGAGTGTTGTCCTGGAGATAAAGTGAGAAGTTACATTTTTGTGAGTTATGAATATTTACTCTGCCCTGGCCAATCACTGAGAGTTTTATACCAGTAATATGGGCTAGGGAAGGGGATACAAATATGCAGGGCCGGCCTTAGGCCTTTAGACGCCCTGTGCGAGAAAGCTTGACAGCTAACCACCCACGTGCATCCCCTTCACCCACACTGAGCCACTCTTACCTGGCTTCTCCCCACTTTTTCTATGTCCCGCAGCCTGCTCAGTCCGGGTACTGATGAGATGCCCCGCCTCCTGCAGAGCCCGCACTGTATTGAGAGCTGCACATTTCTTGTGACAGCCGCTGCTTGAGTCAGTGAGAGGCAGCCCCGGAGCCTCCGTGCCGCCTCAATGATGGCCCAGCCTGCACGGCATCAGAGGGGCCCGGGGACCACCAAAATTCTCTCGGGGACCACCGGTTTGCGACCACTGTTCTAGACGGTCCTTTCTTCCCAGGCTTTGCCTGGAGAATATGTCTGTGTGAAGGTCCAGTCCTTCTCTCCCAGTCTTTGCCTTGAGAGGATGTAGTGTTGGATGGTCCTTTTGCTTCCAAGGTCTGCAGTCTGAAGAAGTGGTCCAAAGGTCCTTGTCCCTCAGATCCTTAGGGGGTCAGTGCCACAATACATATGGTGAATCTGAGGTCTGGCTTCCAGAACTTACCTGCTCATGTATTTAGCCCATGGTCAGTGGTTCTCCTTGTTGCAGTCAGTCATCTGGAGTGTGGTCAAACATGGGGCATATGGATATGGATCAGTCTTCACACCTGCATTTGCATTACATTAATACACTTAATCATCCTGTCCATCTGCCTTGGCATGTCTAACCATAACCATGCATGAGTGGATGTTGCCGCAAAACCTGATTGGTTGAGATCCCTTTGAAAGGCAGCTTGCTTCACTTGTATATTGGCTATAATTAGCATTGTTTGGCTTGTTGTTTGCAACTTCTGACCTTGCTCTAAGCCTTAGCTATGTGGTTCCTTTATGCTTTGGTTATAACTCACATTTCAGATTACTCTTGGCAATTTTCCTTGGCTTTGTCACTGTTCTCTTGCATATATACTCCTGGCTGGTTATGATCACTATAATATAACTGACTACCTTGTTTTGACTCAGAACTGCTGTACGGTCCAGTCTCTGTCCCTGTAAGACTATGACTATCAAGCCCAAGCTCTATTATGTGCTGCATAAAAGTTCCGTAGGGCACCTGAGCATCAGAAAAATACACATATAGAGCATTTTTAAAATAGGGCTGCTATAGGTGGAAAGCGGTGCAGTAGTGGTTACTTTAATTTGACAATGAAGAATACTAAATCTAATTGGGCAAATACTGGTAACACATATTTTTTTTTAAAACAGTTTATATTTTGCCTGAAATTTGGTGGCAAAAACACATTTTGAAAGAATTGGAGAACATATATAAAGCAACTAGATGCCAATTTTCATGTCCAAATTTGCTTTACAAATTGACAGATGGAATTTGATTGACTGTTTACAGGCAATACCTGCTTACCATTCTAAATATTCTCAATGACATGTGGAGGTCACCCGTAAGCTCCAGAAGTTTGCTTTTATTTTCAACTTGTTCCACAAAAAAATGACAGCATGAAATTGATTGTTTGTTTTTTTGTACAGTGCAGCTAA
Source organism: Nanorana parkeri (assembly GCF_000935625.1). Classification (NCBI taxonomy): domain Eukaryota; kingdom Metazoa; phylum Chordata; class Amphibia; order Anura; family Dicroglossidae; genus Nanorana; species Nanorana parkeri. The sequence goes on along the minus strand of NW_017306296.1, from coordinate 2,243,068 downwards.
CAGCAGCCCCAGGGGAGAAGCAGAGCGTTCCTAGAACCATGAAGACCATTATTTTCTAATTCTTATGTTACATCATGCTCGCATAACACAAGACCGTATACACAGAACAAAACAAGCAAATCAAATTGTAAGTTTTTTGTGTAATTTTAGGATACACATCTGAAGCACATTCCACATGTCTGTGATGTTTATTTGCTGGGGTTAAATTAAGTGTAAATCATACATTTTAGAGCTGTTGTTAGAAGAAAGACAGGATGTGAAATCTTTCAATGGACAACCAGAGCCGGATTTACTCTCCCTGCCGCCCCAAGGCCAGGTTCCACAATACGCCCCGCCCCGCGCCGCCAACCCCCCCTCCCCATCAATTGGGAATGGCAACCAGATGGCAGGGCGGCGGGGTTAGTTTCAATTTTTTTTTACTGTTTCTTTATTTTTATCACTTTTTTTTTTATTTTTTTTATTTTTTCTTTAAATCAATGTAATCTTTTTCTTCCACCTAACTTTATTGCTATCACACAGGAGAAAACAAGCCCCTGTGTGATAGCAAGGTAGACGGCGAGGTATGAATCCACCTTCGCGCCCTATATCTGATAGCTGGGGGGCCCGTCGCGACGTGATTGGTCGGTGGCCGCACACTGTGGAGCCGGTGGGCGGAGCCTCGGCCTGCCCCGTCGTGATTGGATGGCGACCGCACACTACGGTCTGCCGCCGGGACACCTTACACCGACGCCCGCAACTTCCACACAAGGTCACCGCTGCCACCCCGAGGCCGGGCCTCAGTGGCCTTGTGGGAAATCCAGGCCTGGTGACAACTGTCTAAGTCTATATTTTACACTTCATATGTCACATCCCTTCCCATGTAAACAGAATGAGGAAGTGCTGTGCTTGCAGTGATCTGCCACAAGCACTGTGAACCCCAAAAAACCATTGGGACCCTGCAGGTCCTTAAAGTGACATTAAAGTCAAATGTTTTTTTTCTACTCCCCAATGTTAATTAAAGCACTTACCTTAAATGATGTCTCTTAATCCGATCTTCGTCTTTTTTCCTGTTCTTTTCATCTGTCCCTCCAGCGCTGCGGCGGGTCTCCAATCCAGTGCTGACTCATCTGTCCTTGCTGGCATTCCTGTCCCATAGACTTACCGTATTTTGCGGTCTATAAGACGCTCCGGACGATAGGACGCAGGGCTTCTGTGACAGAAATTCTGTCAGAGAAGCTGCAGTTAGTGACCGCTGAGATAGGTGGCGCTGTCTCAGTAATTGCACAGAGCAGACGAAGAACGACCCCCATAGGTGAGGTCCTATGGGGGACCGTGACAGATAACGGTCCCCCAGAGGAGCGGGGGACCCCGAAAACCACGGTGGGGGCGGACACGATCGCCGCCGCCGCCGCTCGATTTAATACAAGGGATCTAATTAGAAACGAGCAGCAGCTCCCACTATACATTCAGCGCTGCTTGTCAGGAGCAGGGCTAAATGTACAAAGAGAAACTACTTGCCCGGCTCCCGAAAATGCATGTCCCGGGCGTCGGGCGATAGGTATTTGATCCATAAGACGCAGGCACATTTCCCCCTCCTTTTGGGGGAAAAAGTGCGTCTTACGGACCAAAAAATACGGTATCTTGCGCCCCAAGATGCTTTGCGGCCGCCCGAACAGTTTCAGTTTTTCGGACGGGAGCCCGCAGCAAAGACAAGGGTAAGTTTAAACCGTTTTTTTTTTAAAAATTACTTTTTGCATATATCTACTGCTTGCTAGTAGATATATGCAAAAAAATGGAGGGTTTAGAAACCCTTTAAGCTGCTGGAACTAGAGAGAACCTCTGAGTCTGGTGCATTTTTCGAATGGCGCTGGGACAAACCATCGCTGTTCCTGTGCCATTTTAAAACAGCATCTGGGATTCAAGTGATTTTAAATCACTCAGATATTAAAGTGTATCTAAAGTCTTTTTCTTTTCACTTTTACTAGAGGGATTAGAACCTTTGGAAAGCAATTGCTGTCTATGTCCCCATTGGGAAGATTTACTCTTCTCAGTCTGTTACTGGGACTTAAAGAGATGGGGAATTCAAAAGTTTGAGTTGTCACCAGCACAGTAATAGAGGGTAAATCATTCCATGGGGACACTTGTTTCATTGACATCTGTCTAAGAGGACATTCCCCTCACTCTGGAAAGATCCCCTCTACCCATTCCCTATTTTATCCAAAATGGAAAAAAAATAGTTTTTGCCTTAGATTTACTTTAATCTTCTACTAACTAGTGAGCAAAACTGAAAATAAACCAAAAATAGACATACAAATCAAAACAAGTAATAATGTAAAAACAATACAGATCGTCAAAATATGTAGCTAGGTAGACGCTTAAAGCATGAGAAAGTACAATTACCGTGTACAGCTGATAAAAGCTAGCTTCCATATCAGCCATTAGGAGTTAACACAGGTAAGTATGACAGCTTTCGACTTTTATCAAATAAAATAAAGAGGCTTTTTTTTTTTATAGAACTCTGCTTTATTTCAAGGTCCCATTTCCCAGGTCATTTCCTATTAGACAAGGCAGAAGCAATTAGTGTGCCTCATTTTCTGCTGGTCATGCCCTAGTGAGCAAAACAATTGTCATTGGCTTTGTATGCCCTTTGCACCTTGCGGTCCCTATGGAAGAATCTTGCTTGTGCTGTACCGAACATGTATATTTGGAGCTATTACTCGCTGGGAGTCTGATAATATATACTTCTTAGAACAGGGCTATCAGTGCCCAAAATGCATTGAAATAAATCTTCCTCTCAAATACTATTTCCCCTAATATTAACATAGCTCATCCGTTGAAACTAATACATAACCCTCCTCTCATCGGAACCCTATAACTTAACCTAACTCCCTGAAATTTAACCAAATAAATAAGTATACCTTATTAGATTAGAAATGTAATTCCACTAGCCAGAGGCTCTGCCTGTAACACCTGGTTAACAGTGAAAGACCACCAGTGTTGAGTCCGGAGGGCCATCAAGCAAAGAAGGAAATATCACATACAAATTTTGAGAGCTCTTTAGACCACTTTCTTTCCACCAGCCAGTGGATCTATTTGTAAGATTTGGTTAACAGTATTTTTTAGAAAATTTGGACTGGAAGAAACACTGCTGGTGTCTTTTTACCATTCTTCCATGGAGAGTGTACGAACATACTGAGGGGAATTTATCAAAACTGGTGCAGACAAAAACTGGAGCAGATGTGCATGACAACCAATTAGCTTCTCTCTTTCAATTTCAAATCTTAACTGAACAAAGCTGGTTGGTTGCTATGCACATCTGCTCCAGTTTTTGTCTGCTCCAGTTTTGATAAATTCCCCTGTATTTAGTTGTTACATAGTTACATAGTATTTGAGTGTCTATGTGTGCTTGTGCGTGTGTGTAAATGAGTCCCTGTGTGGTCTGGTTTTTAAGAGTATCTGTAGCCCTGTATGTTATGGTCTCTGAGGAAGGTATCTAAATGCTTTTTGAATTATTCAATACTTTCTGCTAATACCACTGCTTGTGGCAGCGAGTTCCAAAATGTAACCGCTCTAACTAAAAAGAATCCCCTACGCCCTGTGTGGTTAAATCTTTTCTTCACTAATTTTAGGTTGTGGCCTCTAGTCTTTGTTATGGAGTTTACTGTAAAAAGTTTATTGCTGATATTGCCATCACCAGTAAACATTTTGTACATCAACATCATGTTCTCTCTTAATCACCTCTAGCGTGAACAAGTTGTGGCATGCAAGTTGCTCTGTATTGGAGAGGAGTGCGCTTCAAAAAGTTATTAAAACTGCACAGAAAATCACTGGTTGTCAGCTGTCTCCTCTGGACCATACTTTCAACATTTGTTATCTCTGGAGAGCAAAAGTATTTTTAAGGATTTTGTGCTTATGTATTATGTATTTGACCTATTCCCCTCCAGGAGGTGCTAAAGGAAAGTTATGGACAAATACTGTAGATTTAGAGCTGGCTTCTTTCCGAAGTCTATAAATATAATGAATGACAGTAAATTGCTAATGATCCCACCCCCTATGAAAAATGGCAATTAGTCAAAAAAAATGTGACTTGTATAAATAAAAATGGGATTAGTGCAATAGTTATGGGAATTGTTTTATTGAGGTGTATAGTTTAAGGGAAGTTTTTTTTTATAGGGTTGGCTGGTGTACTAATATATATATATAGATAGATAGATAGATATATCTATATCTATATATATATATATATATATCTGGATATATAGATATATATGTATGTGTATACACATTTAAAGAAATGAAAAAACTGTATTAAAATTGTAATACTCAATACATACCGATAACAAAAGATGAATACAAGTCACTTTTGACTTCTGCAATTACAAGAGGTGCTCAAAGTGGTTACCATCAGCGTCCAGACACTTCTGATTACGGCAAACTACTGCTTGAGCAATGTTGACCAAAGTGTCCACTTGTATCGCTGTGCATGTTGTTTCAATTTCTTCCTGAAGTACCACCAGTGTAGCCAGTATTCTACCATACGCCGTATCCTTTAAGGCACATGTGTCAAACTCAAGGCCTAGCGGCCGAATCCAGCCCTCCAGGCCATTTCCTAGACTTCTACTTTCAGATCTAAGTATTAAGTTATTTCTAAAACCAGTGATGATCGAATGCAGAGGCAATTATGATACAGATTAGATACATTTATATAGTCTTACAGGCCCTTTGAGGGCAACCATAATGTTGATGCGGCCCTCGATTAAATTGAGTTTGACACCCCTGCTTTAAGGTCCCCCATAGGTAGAAGTCAAGGGGTGTTAAGTCAGAAGAATGTTGGGGAAACTCATCCGCAGCTTTTCGTCCTATCCATTGTCCTGGCAAATTCTCATAGAAGTAAGTGGTGAGTGTGGCGAGTGTGTTCCAACACCATAGCAGAAGAAGCAGGACTTGTTGCTGTGCGAGGCCTCCTGGATCTTCCCATGTGCACATCACACACAGTACCATGCGTCTTAAACTTATCACGGGGAGTCATAGTACTATGTGTCCACAGTTGTTTACAAACATTGGAGTCGTCAGCTGATCACTCCAGTGTTTGCTCTGCACACAGAGTATCCGTCACACAGAGAGCCGCTGTCATCCTGGCACTGAGAGGATGACAGCATCTCTCCTACCGGCGGCTACTCTCTGCACACCGCTCAACCATCCTGGATGACCGCTCCATCCTCTGCCCTCCCACCAGCTGCAGCGCTACATTTCTCCTTGGATCCCCGCTGCCTCAGCCCATGCAGGCTGGGGAGAGCAGCGGGGATCCAAATAGAAATGTAGCGCTGCATTCGGCAGGGGGGCTTAGAGGAGGGAGCTGTCATCCAGGATGGCCGAGCGGTGTACAGAGAGGACCCACGAGGAGAAGAGTCACGGTCACCCTGTCAGTTTCAGAATGACAGCGGCTCTGTGTGTGGCGGAGCAGAGAATCGGTAAATATCTATGATATTTACCGATCCTCTGTATGTAGAGCGAACACTGGAGTGATCAGGTGATCGCTCCAATGTGAGAAGAGAGGCTACAGATGCATTTTTTTGTAAATAGCTGTCACTAGCGACTTGTCAGCCGCTGATGACAGCTACATTTTTACACAGGATCATTGGGGGAACCTTCTGGTATAAGTTTATGGTCGCTAAAGTGACCATGAGTTTATAGCAGAAGGGAGAAAGCCACCGATGTAAGGCTTACTGCGTTGGCAGCTAGAAACAATTGTGTTTTGCCGTAAGCCTTACTTCAGTAGCAGCAAAAGGGCTAAGGCACAGGTACACACCAGGAGCCCCACACATCACAATGGCTGCTGAAACCCCCAGTGTGGCCCCACACCAAATTCATAGAAAAAATATGGCAACTGTACAAATCAAGCTAGCTATAAATTAATTTGTGAGGTTGCCATATTTGTTTTGTTAATTTAGAATAGCTCACACTCCGACAGTTTGGCTTTAAAACTTGCTTACTTACGTAATTTGCAAGGGCACAATTTGGGATTAACAATCAAAATGGAAAATAAGAACTGGCAGTAGAGACGCAAATGCCAAAAAAAGAAGAGAAGAACCTGTTTGAATAATCACTTTGTTTAGAGAAAGACTTAGTAAGTCACATTTATTTACAGTAGGTCAACATTTCAAAGTCACACAAGCGGAATACCGCGTCACCTGAAGGACACAGACTTTAAAAACAGCAGCACAACAAAACCCTTCTGGTGACGACTTGATTGTTTATGTGAACATTTATAAATGCCTTTATGTTTTCATTTAATGAAGGTCATTATAAAAGATCACCATTGCATACCCACTATGAAATGACAAGGACAGCATACACACCATTGTCTCATTTTAGGAATGTATTATATTTGTCATGCTTATAATTTATTGTTCAGCTCTGTGTTTATAATAATGGATTCATTGGTCAGTTCCTAAGGCAGAGATGGAAGAGAGGGGGCAGCAGGAACATGGGAAATTTACACTTTGTGAGCTTATTTATACAAAAAGAAAATAAATGGGGAGCAAAAGCAGAACTATTGTCCATTATGACCAAGCAGAATACTTGATTAGTTTTCATAGACAGTAAGTGTACATTCACATCAGCAGCCGTGTGTGTCCCCGGACAGTGCTGATGCGCTCAATCATGCTGCATCGTGCTATTTCTTTTACTTTTTTTGTTAGAACTTTATTAAAATGTAACAAGTGACATTTCATTCAGTTCTATGGGCTGGGCTCACCAAGATGCAATGCTGTTGTACTACGTCTCACTTCGGTGCACTTTAGAAAAGTACTGCATGCCCTACTTTTTTTAAGCACACACCACCAAAACACGGTGGTGTCAACGGAGCCCCTCCATGACAAGGAAAATTGCCTTGCACAGGCTATGTGCAGCACAATTATGGTCTCTGCTACTTTAACAAGCTAATAACTAGGCTTGCAAAGGCATTTGATGCACACAAAGTGCTACTGAGGAATATATTTAAATTAAAAATGTGTCTGCTTTAAGGGCCCATGCACACCTATGTGTTGCAGTAGTGCAACACACATTAACCTGTCATAGCAGTGTTAGTGCATTTTGGTGGCATTCATTTTCAATGACACCGCAATGAGATAAGGAAATGCTCTGCCATGTGTTGTGGTGCACTGCTTTGCTCAAAATGGTGCATGTATGTTTTTTGGTCTGTTCTGGTGCTTTTGCAGATCAAAATGGATGGCCTTAATGCAACATACATTAACATGCAACATAACCTGCATGAGTTAATTCAACAAATCAGAATGGAAAGGTGTGATTGAGCACGAACAATCAAAAGGCCGCAGTAATGATGTTATAATAGTCAGCCAGGGGCTCCAAGGTCAAGAGTCCCAAGGCCAAAGTGATGATGTTGTATGACTTACTGGTACATTCATGATTCAATCACCCCTAAGTGATCATCCAAATCACCCCTTTGACATGGTAAAGCATGTATTGGAGTCTTGTATGTCCTAAGAATTTCAGTGACAATAAACGTCTTCTAGAACTCACAGTTCTTGCTATCTGCATGACAGCCTTGTTAATGCCTTGTGGGGTGAGGCTGAGACACAAAGTACTGTAGGGTAGTCTCACTGTAAAATAATAGATATGAACAAGAGTGGTCCTCAACCCAAAATGAAAGAACAGGTTTGGGTAAAGCTCTCCTTTAAGGAGGATATTTAAGTAAAATCCCCTTCTTTCACTGGATTCACCTTGTGCAGCCTCCTAGCAGACAACAGTGAAACTCCAATACCACTCATGTAAAGTGCATGGGAGACTGAAGTCCAACCAGAAAAATACAATCAATGATTCCTTTTAATAATGACTGTATCTGTATGTTGCACAACAATACCAAATTACACCATTAGAAGGCACTTCAGTCCTTTAGCACATGGTCTTGACTATTCTTTTCCTAGTTTTTCCTCTTCCTACTTGCCGTTGGGCTCCTTTTCTTTCTAATAGTCCTTTCTTCCAGCTTCACAATTTTATACAATACTGCCTGACCTATCATTGGCTGATGGGTCTATTATTTGTTTTTTACTCTGGAAGTGAGCCCAGTTGGGTCATAATACACTCCTGGTAGTGATTTTTCAGGCCCTGACAAGGACTGCTATGGTTATCTCACACTATGGCCCTTTACTATGCCTTGTTTTTGTCAATTGTGATTTGTTTCCTTCTTTTCATTGCTTATTTGTTAATGTATTTTTACATTTTAAATAAATAAAGAATATGTATAAAAAAGAAGGGGCTTCAGATCTATAATTGCGCAGCTCTGTCTCTGAAAAAAACGGGACGCTGTAAAATAATGGATAAAATCCCCTTTAAAGGAAACCTGTCTATCTGCCTACTTGTTCTGGGTTGTTGCTAGACAGGGCTGTACAGTTTGGTAGAGGTCTGTAAATCTCAGGACTAGGTGGAGAGAAATGCAAATGCTTTGCCAAATAGAACAGGTCTCATATATGCATTTCATATGTGTATTTAACAGTTTGCCCGTAGTTTAATTGAAGACATAAAATTATATTATAAAAATACCACCGAGGCATCTTTGTGTTAATAGTTTTATTTGTCCTTTGGATCTGTGATGAAAGCACAACGTTACAGCTGGAAGAAACACCATGCCACAAAATTGCATAGAATTTTTAACCCAAATTAAAAATTATTTGTGAACTATATACTGATTTGAAATGAACAATCTAATTACATAGGTACCTTTTATTCCTATGCCTCTGACATATAAATCACAAAGTCCAATAAACCACTCACAATATTAATACCATATTTACTATAACATTCATTTTGCAATTTTAAACAATGTCCTTTTAGTGTGTGAGCTTTTTATTAACAATAAAAAAATTGAAGTATGATAAATTCAAAATGGCCGGCATTTGCTTAAGAGTTTTTTTTTTTTCTTGTGTATCGACTTGGAAAATCCAAGTGGTTCTCAGTAGTATACAGATATCCAAAGTATACAATCAAGATTATCCATTGTATATGCTCTATTTTACAAGACAGAAAATTCACTATGAACTATTTCACATGTTCAACACTTAACAAGGCAAACACGGAAAAGGCAAAAGACCATTACATAAGAAAAACCCTTTTTAATTTTTTTAACTTTTTTAACTACTTCAAGTAAAATTAAAGTGCGCCTGCTGCCTATAAGCTATAGAGACAGATATTTTGGAACCTCATGTTTCAAAGTGTATAAGAGGAACTGCCTGTTGTGAACCCGGCAACCAGTTAGAACTCGACCCCTCTCATTAACAGGTTGGTCAAAATTAAAAGTGTTCAGGGCTCACTAGGTAATAGAAGAACAGAAGTAAAATAGCCATCTGGCTTAATAACAACATATGAAAATGAGGAAAAATATGATTTGTTTGCACTCAGGTGTCTATCGCAGTGAATGAGTGAGTGTTGATGAGATGAGGGTGTCCATTCAATTGCTGGCAGTGGATCCTAAAGAGAGCAATCTGCAGCCAGCACCCATATAATATACTACATAACCAAAAGTTTGTGGACAATGGCCAAAATGATTGCATTTAGTTGTTTCTAGTGAAGGATATTAATAATGTTACAGCATACAAAGACATTTTAGACAATTGTGTACTTCCAAACTTGTGACAACAGTTTGGGGAATGCCCCTTTCTGTTCCAGGATGACTGTGCCACTGTGCACAAAGCCAGCTCCATAAATATGTTCTGTGATGAGTGTGGTGTAGAAGACCTTGAGTGGCCTGCACAGAGCCCTGGCCCTATTGAACAAATTAACACCTTGGATAAATTGGAAGGTGGATTAAAAGCCAGGTCTCCTCATACAACCTCAGTACTTCACGTCACAAATGTTATTTTGGCTGAATGGGTACAAATTCCTTCAAGCACACCCCACAATATTGTGGTAACAGTAAAGCCTATTTTAGCCAGAAAGAGATGCGTGTGGCAACTCCATATGCAGATCAAAATGGACGGCCTTAATGCAACATACATTAACATGCAACATAACTTTGGAATGGGATGCCCAACAAGCACAGATGGGTGTGATGGTATTCAAAAGTCCACAAACATTTGGTCATATATTGTATCTTACTGATTATAAGTATGATGGAAAAATGTCCACAAAAACCATCCACTCTAAAATAAAAAGCATTTGCTGCAACAGGCTTCTTGACAATACCTGGAGTCGCAGCTAAATTATAGTCTGGAAGCTCCTCCTGCCATAACTCAGTTACCAACCAAAATTGCTAGGCCTTCATTTCCCTGAATGCTGTCAGCCTAACTGCATCCACCCTAGATTACAAAGAGGAGAATCTGTTTGTTTTTTTCCTAGCAACAGATACATTTCTTCCTTTGGACAACGTTTTTACCAAAGGTTGTGTCTTGAATCACATCTCTGAAGCAAAATATGAAGGACTACCACCACTAAGACATCACAAAGTGCCACAGCGTTCAATGACAAATCCCCATTATACTGACAGGAGACAGTTTCATTGATATTGGTTCAAGCAACACTAGTCCTTGGGGAGGTGACTGAGAGAAGAACCGTCTCACAGTCTGTGTTGTCATTCAATCAAATTGTGCTTCTTAATATTTCATATTGTACAAGGAGAAGGAAAGAGAATTTGGTAAGCTCAGGCAACACACATGGTGTAAGACAAATCTCTTTTCAAGCACTTTATTAGATGAGGTTCAATATTGTTTCCTCCACTGTAGGTGACAGGGTCTCCTTATGATCCTTACTGTTAAATGTTTCACGGTTATAGCCAAAACAATGCAAGATATGTAACACATTACATTACAGTTGCAAAAAAATGGTCACTTCATAGATACAGTATAAACATGTATATATACAGTAAACAATGAGAACATCTGCGTTTCAAAATTAGTACAGTCAATATACATGTCTCTTCTAAACCGATACTTTATTTAGAAATAAAAAGTAGGTCTGGGTTGGAGTTAGTAAGACAACTAATCATTGACAAATATTGGTAAAACACAGATGGTATATTTGTCATTAGGATTTGTTATATCCTTCAAAAGTGAAACATCAAGTTCCTCAAAAAGGCTTTTCTATGATATTGTAATTTATAGTATTGATATATTATAAATTGTTGAAAAACTTTCTGGCAGTAAATATGTCAGAGATGCAGCTAAAATTAATAAACTAACATAGAGGTAACTTGATTTTAAATTATCAGGGTGACAAATGTATTTCCTATAGAGAAACAATAGAAAATAAGACCACACCTTCTTTTCCACCATAGTTATGTCACAGCAAGCCTGTCATATAGCCCAAGTGAAAAGAAATGGCAGAAATCTAGTAGGTAAATGATAGACCAGGTAGAGTCAGAGAATGAAAAATGGAAAATAGGTGATCCATTTATCACTAAAATTATTATTTTATTTAGATTGGAGTTGTCTTTTAAGCATTGTGACTTAGACCTTGTTCACATGAGGCTTTATGGTCCAGTTGTGAATTTCTGCACAGTCTGATCATCAGTTTCTATCTACAGGTAATCGCTCCATGAGTGATTACATCCAAACATTGATGGACTTGCTCTACGCAGGCTGAGCGGCCGTAGCTGTCCTGAACTACCTGTGATTCCTGATGCGAGAGTTGAATGGTGAATGAGGCCTTAGATATGAAAACAATATCTATGTGTATATATGTCTATTAATGTGTTATAAAGTGCTTTCGCAGATAACATTACTCATATGTGTACTCGCCCAAATGCTCTGATGCCTAGCTCGATACTTGAGGTTCCGGTATCAGGATTGATTGGCCGGGAAGCCGGCTCCATGTTCCCTCGTCACATGGAGACGGATTCCCAGGCAATCAGGAAGCCGGGCAGCATGTAATGACTCGCTGCCCGGCTTCCTGATTGGTCGGGAAACTGGCCAATCAGGAAGCCGGGCGCCATGTAATGACGCAGCGCCCGGCTTTCTGATTGGCCGGGAAGCCGGCTTCATGCACATCGTGATGAGAGAGCATGGAGCCGGCTTCCCAGCCAATCATTACACAACGCCGGGTCCTGTTTGGCCAGAAAGCCGGCTCCATGCTAATCGGGACGAGAATCATAGAGACGGCTTCCATGCTAATCAGGAAGCCGGGTGGCGAGTGTTACATGCCGTCTGGCTTCCCGGCTAATCAGAAAGCCAGGGAATATAAATATCGGTACTCGATACTGAAAAAACGGTATTGGCGCATCCCTAATATGTACAGAATAATTCCAACTCCTAAAGCTTGTCAGCTATGCTGTACTTGTTAGAAATAGACTGAACCATGAAATATGTCACCTTCTGTTCTAAAGAAAATGACACACAAGGCTCACAAAGACAAAAAAAACACCAGGATAAGGATCCTTACTTAAAAAAGTGAAAGGTATTTTCAGTGAGTCTAATGAGATTTAAAAATGATGCATGGCTAAAATAAAAATCCTTATCCTGGTGTAAAGCTTTGTGGTTTGAGCCTATAGTGTGTTCAGATTAATGGCCAACTCTACACAAAATGGATGTCATATTTTTGTGTGGTTACAGGCAAGCATCCGATATGATAGTATGCTAGCTCTTGGTTGGGGACTTCGGAATGCTTAGTTCTGCCCTACTGCTGCAACCACATTACAGAGCCAAATGATAGTATCTCTCTCCTAATGGATTTTACATATACTAGAAAAAATATTATAAACATAATTTTGGAATTCTGTTACAAGAAAGTGATACCTTCATTAACAGGAAGAGGAGGAGACAGGAAAAGCTGAAGGAGAATCTCATTACTGGAATTAGGCCTCACTGCCCATCTAAGTGAATTATCAATTCTATGTGAAGCTGGCCATTAAAGCTGACCTGCATTCCAATGTTAACTATCATCAGTTTCTATCTACAGGTAATCGCTCCATGAGTGATTACATCCAAACATTGATGGACTTGCTCTACGCAGGCTGAGCGGCCGTAGCTGTCCTGAACTACCTGTGATTCCTGATGCGAGAGTTGAATGGTGAATGAGGCCTTAGATATGAAAACAATATCTATGTGTATATATGTCTATTAATGTGTTATAAAGTGCTTTCGCAGATAACATTACTCATATGTGTACTCAACCAAATGCTCTGATGCCTAGCTCGATACTTGAGGTTCCGGTATCAGGATTGATTGGCCGGGAAGCCGGCTCCATGTTCCCTCGTCACATGGAGACGGATTCCCAGGCAATCAGGAAGCCGGGCAGCATGTAATGACTCGCTGCCCGGCTTCCTGATTGGTCGGGAAACTGGCCAATCAGGAAGCCGGGCGCCATGTAATGACGCAGCGCCCGGCTTTCTGATTGGCCGGGAAGCCGGCTTCATGCACATCGTGATGAGAGAGCATGGAGCCGGCTTCCCAGCCAATCATTACACAACGCCGGGTCCTGTTTGGCCAGAAAGCCGGCTCCATGCTAATCGGGACGAGAATCATAGAGACGGCTTCCATGCTAATCAGGAAGCCGGGTGGCGAGTGTTACATGCCGTCTGGCTTCCCGGCTAATCAGAAAGCCAGGGAATATAAATATCGGTACTCGATACTGAAAAAACGGTATTGGCGCATCCCTAACATGTACAGAATAATTCCAACTCCTAAAGCTTGTCAGCTATGCTGTACTTGTTAGAAATAGACTGAACCATGAAATATGTCACCTTCTGTTCTAAAGAAAATGACACACAAGGCTCACAAAGACAAAAAAAACACCAGGATAAGGATCCTTACTTAAAAAAGTGAAAGGTATTTTCAGTGAGTCTAATGAGATTTAAAAATGATGCATGGCTAAAATAAAAATCCTTATCCTGGTGTAAAGCTTTGTGGTTTGAGCCTATAGTGTGTTCAGATTAATGGCCAACTCTACACAAAATGGATGTCATATTTTTGTGTGGTTACAGGCAAGCATCCGATATGATAGTATGCTAGCTCTTGGTTGGGGACTTCGGAATGCTTAGTTCTGCCCTACTGCTGCAACCACATTACAGAGCCAAATGATAGTATCTCTCTCCTAATGGATTTTACATATACTAGAAAAAATATTATAAACATAATTTTGGAATTCTGTTACAAGAAAGTGATACCTTCATTAACAGGAAGAGGAGGAGACAGGAAAAGCTGAAGGAGAATCTCATTACTGGAATTAGGCCTCACTGCCCATCTAAGTGAATTATCAATTCTATGTGAAGCTGGCCATTAAAGCTGACCTGCATTCCAATGTTAACATAAAGCTAAATGAAACTGCCTCTCTAGTTTCCTTCAGTGCTGGCTACATGTCTGGAGGCCTAGGCACTTGGTCATGTGATTTCTGCTAAAGGGGAAGATTAGCCAAACTTAAAAGAGAAGTAAAACCAAAACCTTTTATTTTACTTTACTTTTCTTTCGGGTCACAAGATTACATTTACTAATATATGCCTGCTATCAGCTGCCTACACTGTCTAGCTGATAGCTGGCTCTGCCACCCTGCTGCGGGCTGAGAACCAGAGGTTGGGTGCCCATCCTATGCATTGTCTGTTTCTCCAGTGAGTGGTGACAGTCACGGCTCTCAACAGGGAGAAGAGAATGAGAGCTCACCAAGCGGCAGTTATATGATTGCTCAGCTCTCAGTGTTAGAGCCGCCATGGGATATGTAGGGTCTGTTCCCTGCCAATATGTTGGGGCTGCACTGGGCTTTTTTTATAGGGCAACCACAAGGCAATACAAGGCAAATTGCCTTGCCACAGATGGGCTCAGTTCACACCACCTTATGGTGGTGGTGTGCGCTGAAAAAAGTATGGCACGTAGTGCAGTGTGACGCTGTACAACCGTATTACACTCTGCTGAGCCCATAGAACCTAATAAAATATCACTTGGGACATTTTGATAAAGTTGTAAGAAACAGTGCGATGTTCTAGGCACATATATACCAGCAGCCCTGCAGTGTAGTTACGCCCACCAGTACTTCTCCTTAAGCCAGCATGGATGTCATTGTCCGCTTACTCAGGAGTAACTATGTGCACAAGCATCTCCCCTCTCCTCCCCCCTATGCCTGTTTCCCCGATAGCAGTTATTTCCGATGGCTAATGATGATGCCGCCAAGGAATAAACAAATATTTTCCTAAAATAGAAGTGATGTAAAAGTTCCCTGTGTGCACTACTGTATAGAGCAGGGGTAGCCAAACTCTGGCCCTCCAGCAGTGGTGGAACTACAAATCCCATGATGCATTACAAGGTTCTCACAGACATGACTCCTGGAGAGAGATGCATCATGGGATTTGTAGTTTCACCACACCTGGAGGGCCGGAGTTTGGCTACCCCTGGTATAGAGGGAAAGGGAAGTCTGGGGAACTCTTCCGGAAATCAGTTTTAACTCCTCAAAGCAAACCATGTGACCAAGGGTCTAGACTTTCATATGTATTGCTGCACTGACGTGAGCATGGGCCTGCATTTTCTTGAGCAAATGTTCCAACCCTGCTTTTACAATGTATTTATCCATCCTCGCAAAAATATAAACACAGCATTTTAGTATAGGTTAACTATAGACTATATGAATCCCAGCCTATTTGGTAAAGCACCATGTTATTCTTAAAGAAGAACTCCAGGAAAACTTTTTCTTAATCCTTGCAGTGGGTCTAGCTACACACTTCAAGGGTTAAGGGTAAAGCGCTAAAATAACAAAGATATACTCACCCAAAGCTCTGAGTTAGCCAGCTGTCACAGTGTTCTCTCTAGCCTGTCTCCTCCTCCACCGCAGAATCCTCCAAGGCTTCCTCATGCCTATACACAGTGTATACAGTAAAACGTAATGATTTACGGCACATTACACCGCTGCAGAGGAGGGGGAGAGAGGCTTCAGGGACCAGTCTAAGAAGAAGCCAGCTCAGAGCTTCAGGTGAATATAACCTTTCTTTTTTTTACCTAGACAAAAACGAGCAGTTAACCCTTGCAGTTCGGCGGTAGCCCAGCTGCAAGGGTTAATACATATTTTTTCATGTAGTTCTTCTTTAAAGCATATCTAAACCCCAAATGCATACATTGCAACATAGCAGCCCTTCAATGTGATGGCTGCATTGGTTTTATTTTTTGAAGCTTTTTTTTTAATTCCGCCAATAACACGATTCTAGTCCTAGCATGACAACTCACAGTTCTGAATCAGGACAAAAGAAACAAGATAGAACCACAGAGCAATGTAACTGATAGTAGTCAGGCAGAGAGCACAGGAAGCGCACAAGATTTCTGGCAAGATCAACAGGTATTTTTTAACGTATGAAATAATTCATTTTCGGGTTTAGATACACTTTAATCTGCCAATAAGTGTCTATCTAATGTGAGGTATGAGCTGGTTTTCTTTAGAATCCTATGTAGACTCTTCTATTGGATTGCATGCATTGCACATCTCCATAAAACATTAGTGCTTGTCTATGTTTCTGTCTCCTATGGAAAGCAAAGATATGATTGCTTTACATTATCCTTGGCTGACACATGAATTAATTAAAATATGGTAAACAAAACAATTTCATATTTGGAAATGTCTTCCAATTTGGGCATCTACATTAAACAGATGATCCTTTTATGCAAATAAAAAATATGGAGTTCTTTTTCCAGGAACTTTTACATTTATTTATTTTACACCTCAGAGATAAGTTATATTAAAGTATAACCTTTGTTGTAGTTACACTTAAATTGAATTCCTCCTGACAGTCTTGTACTCACCTGTCCCCAATCCAGTGGTGAGATACTGCCAGCTGTCCTCTGAGCCATGTCCTAGTATCTGCTCTGGCCTCTGCAGTCATGCACTGATGATGAACAACCTCTTCATAGGAGTTAATAGTGCAAAAAACATGTGCATGCTCAGCTCAGATGATTTTGACAATCAGCAGCCAGCCTAGCCTGGGATAACTCAATGGATCAGTGACATGTGGGTATAAGACTGGCAGAGGGTGCTGGGAGCAGTGAAACCTACAAAATGGCCATTGGTTTACTGAGATCTAGCACCCTCCACTTGCTCCTGACCATATTGCCCATACTTCATGCTCTATATTCAGAAAGAGTTAACTATTTATTTAAAGAAGAACTTCAGGCCGGAATTTTATTACCAGTTGCAGTAGGGCTTCCCCTGCACTGCAAGGGTTAACTGCTCATTTTTGCCTGTTGTAAAAAACAAAAAACAAAATGTTATACTCTCTCTATCCATGGAGCTGGCAGCGCTCCCTTCAGCCTCTCTCCTCCTCGATGGTATGTCCCTTGGCATCCTCCCGTCCTATGCATTTTATTGGACGTGATGACTTGAGAACTCCTAGACTGCAGGTAAGGGGATAGGCACTCCAGGGATTGGTCTAAAGGTGCCCAAACACCTTACAATTATCTACAGATTTTCTGTGGTCAGATGGAAAAAGTTCCACAGATTGGCCCAGGTGGAGATTACTCCATCCACACAGTTAAGATGTAGATGGAGGAATCTGTTGCACCTTTTCCATCTGACCACAGAAAATCTGCAGATAATTGTAAGGTGTATGGCCAGCTTAAAGGTGGCCATACACTCTACAACCATCGCAAGACTTTAGTCTTGCGATGGTTGTAAAGGGATTAAAAAAACGTACGATCTGCCTATCTTGGACAGGCAGATCGCACTCTCGATCATCGCAAGCCCGCCCTCCTGAGGGGCGGGCTTCCGATGACCGCAATGCTGAACGGGCAGTGTGCGCGTGCGCACACCGGCCCGTTCAGCATTTATCTTCCGAGCACCGTTCTAACCAGCCGAGAATCGTACGATTCCCGGCTGGTTTTCGAACATGCTGGTTCGACAGAAGA
Organism: Nanorana parkeri; assembly: GCF_000935625.1. Taxonomy (NCBI): domain Eukaryota; kingdom Metazoa; phylum Chordata; class Amphibia; order Anura; family Dicroglossidae; genus Nanorana; species Nanorana parkeri. The sequence goes on along the minus strand of NW_017306296.1, from coordinate 2,225,270 downwards.
CGTGCGACCGTACAGTAGAAACGGTCGCACGTCTCCGTTCACACTGCTCGATTATCGTACGAAAACCCGATCGCATACGATTATCGTACGATAATCGTGCAGTGTATGGGCACCTTAAGAAGCAGCTGGCTAAGGGGATCAGGTGAGTATAACTTTTTTTTTTTACCCTAGGCAAAGATGAGCAGTTAACCCCTACAGTCTGGCGGTAGCCTCACTGCAAAGGTTAATACAATTTCTGCCTGGGATTCTTCTTTAAAGCTGAACTCCAAGCAGATATATAAAAACAATTATTAATGCAGTTGTGCATTTATTGAAACAATAAAAAAAACATTTTTAAAAGCAACTAGGGACATTATTAGAATTTGACTTGATTTCAGCATCTTGTAGACCCTTGTACAATAGAACTGTGAGACTAGGAGAAGGATGAGCAGCACTGGGAGCCAAATGTGCTGCATGCAAATATACAGACAAGGAACATGCTGACAGGAGGAGTGCATTCTGCTGAGCTAATTAGTATTTAGCTGTTCCTTTAGGGTCCAATTATAGGCAGAGATGTGACCAAGCGGTATTGTTTAACTACACTACAGAAAAATCAGGTCACCAGCTAGTCTGGAGTTCAGCTTTAAGGTAAATGATAAAGTTTAGGTTAGAGATTCATGACAAACTGATACAATTATTATAAATATATACGCTCGGCTAGACACAATTCATATCTTGTAAATATATACATTTCCTGCTCTTTAATTTCAGTTAAATGAATATGAATAAAATAAGACATAAAAACCTGGACTATAATAAATTTAGATGTAGCTCTACCCAGCATAGAAGAACATTTGTCTTCTGCAGGCACCCACACACTACTGCCAGAAATAAGGTTGTTGAGTTCATATTGTTTAAAAAAAAAAGCCTACAATCAACAATTAACAAATAGGTACAACTTCATACATTTAGCCACAATAAGAATGTGACTCACAATACCTCCTGAGCTATGAAACCCTTAACAGCTCATTTGAATACTGCTGGTCTGACAAAATGGCTGCCGTTGTGTCGCCTGGTGAGGGCGGCCCCAAGGCTGGTAGTTCACAATTTGATCTGAAATCTTGCTCTTACCATTGTAATTCCACCAACATGAAACAATGTCATTTATAAACAGAACAATTTGATCACTTCACAGAAGCTGCAATATTGTACAGCTTAATTCCCGTGTTTTAATGGAGCACGATGTTTTTGTTTGTTTTTTTAATTTTATTCTTGTATTGTTTACAGTTCTCAGAAAAGTTTACATAAACTATAATACTTTAATATTTTTGATCCTGCAAAATATATTTATATATTTATTTATATATATATCTATATATTTTTTTAAAATGTATATCCAAAGACTACTTTAACGTACAATACAACACTAATACCACAGGAAAAAGAAACTGTTACACCTATTTTTATTTTACTAATTTGCAGAATCTAACCAAGAACTTAGTATCCTTTGTTCCGACATGCACAATTGGCTCCCTTTTCTTCTCCTGAGGGTTCAGTCCCCATAAATAAAACCCACATGCTCAACACCTCTGTGTGCCGGAGGTATACTGTGGGTACACGCATAAACTGATAAATACTTCCTGCAATGCCCTCTCAAGCTTTGACCACAGTCAAGACGTTACTGTCGTTACTTATATAACAAGTACATAAAATATAAAAAGTGCAAGCAACCAGTGCTTGCAAATCAAAAGGTTTAATCTTTCAGTGCAAACGTAAAGCAAATATTTCGTTATTCAGGTGCAGTTAAAAAAAGGACAACCGGGCTTACCTATTAAGGCAATGCAACGTGCAGTAAGCCATAGCAGCCAATTTCAGTGTACTGAGTCAGATCAGCAAAAGCTGATTTCTGATTGGCTGCCAAGGAAATTGGGCTTTGCACAATAGAAATGTGTTTGGCACTGCTTTAGTGAGTAAGCCAAAATATCTGTCAATTACTGTGTAGCTTGACACCAGCATTAACGCTGGTCTGTAGTCTACTGAAAGTAGACTTCAATAAATGCTCCTTAGAACACACCATACTGATCTGTTTTGCCTATTTGGTAATGTGTGTTTGGCTGGAAGCTAGTTTAAGTTGTGCAACACCAACAAAGAAGCCATACAGAACTAAATGCATGTTAATTCCCACATAGAAACTCCTCCAAGACATAGAATAATGTTAAATAGTTACAAAAATTACTGCTGAGTGCAATACAAATCTACTTCTTCTGGAAGTGTGCATTTAAAAGAGCACATAAGCTTCCTGCACCGACCACTAGAGGCAGTGTTCACACCGCACACAATAAGTAACAGGCAGTATGTAGGCGCCCCCTGCCAGCATAAAAAGATATTGCCACCTTGCAGCCACCATTAGAGTGATGTGTCAAATGACTTTTCTGGAGTTCCTGCTTCTCCTTCCTCTTCATGATCCAGACTTTTATGATTTCCAGAATTGGGGGATTTGCCACTGTCAGGCGTCAAGATTGCAGAGCTATGTTCACCATCCTCACTGAATTTTCCCTTCATTGTTTCTTGAACAAACTCTTGTATTTCCATGGGAAGTCGTTTGAATTTGTCTTGATATTCTTGGTCAAGTTCAACCTGCAACTGGAACACAAACAAAGGACATAAGTGAAAGGTTTTCAGCATGCTGCTGTTTGATTAGAATTATTAGGCTACAGTATGTGTATTAAATACTTAAAGTGACACTTAACTCAGGAGTTAAATCTTAAAAATGCATAAAAGTACCTCAACAAGTAACAAAAATGTATCTTATTTGTACATCACTAGGCTGTAGATTCTCTAATCATCTCTGAATTTCTGGTGGCACTGTCCTACCTACTGGATGATGGCTACTTTTATTCCCCATGGTCCCTGTGTGTTGTAAAGTAGCCATCACTCCAAGCTCACTCCCGTGATAGACTACAATCTCAATACAAATTATTAAAGTAAACATGAGATTGTACTTCATCACTGGAGCAGGCTTGGAGTTGTGGCTACTTTACAAAACACAGGGACCATGGGGAACAAAAGTAGCCACCCTCCAGAAGGAAGGACAGTGTCCGCACCAATTCAGAGATGATTTGAGGATCTACAGCCGAGTGATACACAAATAAGATACATTTTTGTTAATAGTTAAGGTACATGAATGTATTTTTAAGATTTAACTCCTGAGTTTAGTGTCACTTTAAGTTATAATAAAGTTGTTTATTTTTTTCAGAAAAAAAAGCAAAAAAATGTACCCAATCACAAAATAATTGAAACAATCACATGATCACTCCAAATATTGCTATAAGACAAAATGAATTCCTGACATTCCTTTAGCATGCCAGACTGTCCAAAGATTCATCAAGTTCACCAAGGTCAAGCACATTGTTGGTAGGCCTTACTCCATTCTCCATTCAAAAGGTTGCCAGTTGTATCAAGCTCTGTAGACAGGACCGGACTGGCCATTGGGCATACCAGGCACTTACCCGGTGGACTTGGGCCAAACACAATCAGCCTGATTGTGTTCTGCTCGGCTGGCCCGCTATGCCCAATGCAGAACGTCGGGGACTAGCCCCTCTAAAGCTATGGATCAGCCTGCTCCGTGACCGGCTTCATGTTGATCTGCTCTGCCTGCTCTGAGGAGGGAAGTGAGAGGGGTTAATCCACATGAATCGTCCACTCGCAATTTGCATGGTGCAGCGTGCTGGGTGGCTGGGGAGGGGGTGGGGGTGCGTGGGAGGGGGGGGGGGGGGGTCTGTCCATTTGCATTGCTATGGCAGTCTGTATTGCAGGCACTGAGACAGGCAGCTAAGGTCAGACGATGTGCCTGTAGGTCCCCGCTGGTGTGTACGAGTGAGGCGTCGACCAGCCACCTGTCTTCCTGTCTTTATGATTCGCCCATGCAGAGAGTTGCATGCCCAGAGAGAGAACATGTAATTGAAGAAGCACATCCAATCTATGATGTCTATTACACACTGCCTACATGAGAGTCCACACTGACCACCTGAAAGCCCACACTGGCCACTTGTCAGCCTGCACTGGCCAACTGACAGTCCGCACTGGCCAACTGACAGTTCCCACTGACTACCTGAAAGCCCGCTCTGGTCACCTGAGAGCCCCACCGACCACCTGGCAGCCCCCACTGGCCACCTGAGAGCCCCCACTGACCAGCTGAGAGTCTGCACTGACCCCCTGAGAGCCCGCATAGGCCACCTGAGAGCCCCACTGGCCACCTGCCCATACTGGCCACCCAAAATCCCCACTGACCACCTTAAAGCCGCACTGACCGCCGGAGAGCCCACACTGAGTCCACAACTTATAACCCCACTGACCACCTGAGAGACAGTACTGGCCACTTGAGAGTCCACAGTGACCACCTTAAAGCCCCACTGCTCACCTGAGAGCCCTACTGGCCATTTAGGGAGCACTGACCTATACACCGTGCTTGGGGTGCAGAGGATGGCTGGGGATATCACAAGACTTCTCTGTAGTAAGCTTCCTATATTGTTACAGCTTACTGTATTTACTAGTGGCTGGCCCCGCCCCACAATTGTGCTTCTGTGTTTGGCTCTGCCCCTGGAATACGAGGGGCAGGCCTATCAGGGTCATGTGATTAGGCTGCTCAGTGTAAAATGCCCGGGCCTATTATTTGTCCCATTCCGGTCCTGTCTGTAGATGTGTGAGAAAGGCACTGGATTTCCTGTCTACATAAGGAATATTGTTGTCATAGCTGCAAGGTAGATACATTTTCATTTTTTGACAGTTAAAGAAATCCATTACTGTCTGCAGGTCTAATACCAGGCTCTAAGTTTGTAGTGCAGAACTGTTAGAACCTCTTTCAGGTTCTGTCTGTGTCCCTGTGGAAATTTTTATCAGAAAAGACACAATAAAAACGTTATAGAGGTTCAAACACTTCCACTACTCTAATTAAATCTGAAAAAAAGTTTGAGCCGTAGCAGGGCATTTGATTGTATGCCTCTTATGAACTAGAGCAATTATTAAACTTCCGCTATGGATTCAGCAACCATTTTGTAATTATTTTGGAACTCTAGCTAGACATAAAACGACACATTAGTGCAAGCCTGTAATGAATACATTAAATGTATTTTTTAATGCAGGCAGTGTAAGTACCAGAATTTGACCTGGTATCAGTATCTTGTTCTGACATAAAGCATGCTGATAGGAAGAGGAAGCAGAGTCACTGAGCTGCTTCTCCTTTCACTGTTCAGTCACACAATGGGACGGGTCCAGGATAATCTGGGTTTAGAAGAAGTGGGTTGAATGATGCTGGCCATCAGACTGAGGATAACTAGCAGCAGAAAATACATACTGCTGGGGAAATCTCTGGATTAAAGCTGAATATTGCAGCAAAAACTGGTTTTGTTATGTTTTCTTTTAAAGAGTTATTCATTTTAATCCTACTTAATTTTAAGTTCTGCTTTAAGAAAATTAAGTTAAAAAAATATAGCACAACATTTGTTATAGAATAAACAAGGCTTTCCTTGACAATATTGTCTTACAAAAATAACTTAATTTTCTATCCAATCTATAGGAAATATACATAAAATAAAAAAGTGTGTTTTTTGTCAATGTTAGTTCTAAAACAGGTAGTGGTACTATAAATAAAAAAGAATACTTTTTTTCTCAAATTTTTTTCCATTATAATTGCACTAAATTTAAATTTCTGGTGCAAAGCATTGCAAAGTTATTAAGTTATGACTAGTTATATGAAAACAAGTCTTTATTAGGATATTTATTGTATTTCAAATTATTGAGAATTTTCTGTTATGTGACACAAAAAAAAACAAATTAAAATTTTAAATGATTTTTAAACATTTATGGTAAAACAAAACAGACATAAAAAACATTATCAGAAAAAAAAATAGCTATGGGGAAAAGAGGAAGGCGGATTACGGTAAACTAAGAGTTAATAAGGAGTTAAATAAGAACATATTTTAATTCAATTTACTTGTAAGGTTGCTTTTACTGATGTCATATGCAGTTCAAAGGTCATCTTTATTATCTACATATTAATGAAAGAGTAAACACAATATAACAATTTTTACACTGTATTTACCTAATTACAATTGCATACTATGTGCAAGTGTCATTTTACACAGAAGAGACTGCACTTTGACAGCCACTCCTGCTATGTGATACATTGCAAGTCCCGGCTGTTACTTTGACAGTCGGGAATTGTCAGTAATAGAGGCGGGAAGTGGCAGCAGAGAGGAGAAGCATTGCATAGGAGTAAAGCAAGAGAAACTTTGTTGACAGTTTTACATAAACTGATTTTTGAAAGATTCCTTTTTTTTTTTTTTATTACTAAGATTTGCAACCAAACACTGTCTCAAATGATATATACTAAGATTACTGCTGCTGGAAAGGAGACTGGCCACACATATACCTCTTCAGGATTATGTTGCAGCTCCCAGACTTTGCTTGGTCCCAGTACATGAAAAAAACAGAACCTTATAAGTAAATAATGTCCAAAATGTGTTAATGTTTCAACATTGATGTCCAGTTGTAGATAAATCCTGTTTGCTAAGTAAACTTCCAATCCAGCAGATAACGATGTGGACCCATTTTTAGGCCACAGCTTAGAATGAGCTAAATGGCGGCCAATGACATCACATGACCTATTACAAGTTGCTGATGTTAATGTATCACATGATCTAATCCATCCAAATCTACATGAACCAACTCTGGCAGATCAGCAAATGAATGCTAGTGTGGGTATAATACCATCAAAAGGTTGCAGTATGACTTTTATCCTCTCATACTGTATTATAAGCATTAAAAACCAGATTCAGAATGGTTTCTATGGGAAGTAGTTCTCCCAGAAACATTTCAGTTTGAGCTATGCAAGTATGTCTTATGATCACCGCTAGTATTAAATTGTATTAAATATTATATCATGTAAAGAAATAACTAAGCATCACTTCTGGAGATAGTTTCAACAAACAACCAGAGGGCTAAGACATTCCCTGATCTTGGAAAGTTCAGTAGTGCAATCTTCTGCCTGCTTCTTTCTGAGGTAATATAAGGCTTTGCCATGTCTGTTCTATATTTAGTATAATTAAGTGTCCATAAAAGGTAGCAAGCGGAATGCTATAAAAACTAAACTACTTCCTGTTTGCAAAACAAATATAGCCCAGGTCCTACTGGTGACAAGTGACAAGATTCCCACGACTGCTCTGCTTAATGCTGTATACATGTCTGCACTAGAAAAACATGGGGACTTTTGGCACATTCAGGGAGGGCATAAAGTAAATAGTTGATAGTAAAACTTTGTCTGTAAGATATTATTAACAGGTTTATTCATTAGAAATGGATTCCAGGAAAATAGCCAAATACACAAGTGCAGAAGGAGCTTGACTCAGCCGATCCAACATCTGGATCGGCTGAGCCGAACCTCCGGCAGGCTACTCGCTGCTGTTCGGCCTATTCTCATAGGGGCCGAACAGCAGTGAGTGAATAGCCGAATCGGCATTCCTCTGTAGTACCTCTGTAGTACCGAGCAGAATAGAAAACCAGTAAAAAAAGTTTAAAAAAATAGAAAACGATTGGGCGGAGCTAGCAGTGACAGCTCCGCCCAACTGTTTTCTATTGGCCGGGACCAGCTGTCATTACAATAAGAGCTTAGCAGAGCCGGCGGTGATATCAAAGCTGGCTCCCCTAAGCTCTCATTGTAATGACCGGTGACGTGCGGTACCTTTTGCTCGGGGTGAGGCATTCTCCACCCCTGCCCCCCGACGGACGAAGCCCCGCCCCCAACCCATCCCAAAGCTAGTATAAAGGACGGGTTGCTAAACTCAGTCGAGCCGAAGCATATGCCTGCGGCTCGACTGAGCCGCTCAGCCGACTTCGGGAGCTGTACGGGCTATAGTTGATACTGAAGCGAAGGGGTCCTTGGGCTGAAGCTAGCCGAAGGATCAGCCGAAGCTACGGCTATATCCTTCAGCAGCTTTGTGAATAAACCTCTTGCTGTTTTACCTGCCAAAGGATTTGTAATTTTGTTCAGCCAATTTTGTGATATACACGTCTGTCACAACGCTCGGCAAGGTCCTGTGCTGAAATTAAGTAACTCCCGTGTACATGCACGGGAGTTACTTCATGCCGTGTCCAGCCGATCAAGAAGCAGAAGACGCTGACACGGAAGAAGACAGGGTGAAGATGGAAGCAACGGCGACTAAGGGGGAGAGCAGAAAGCTCAGCACAGGAGGAGACTGCCTAGGAGGTAAGTCGGCCATAATGTGCTATAGTGCTGTGCATACTAGCATATCATGGCACACACATCAGGAGGGTTTTTTTAACACTTTAATTCCACTCTAAATCAGACCCTTGCTCTCTGTGGGACAGCAATGGTCTCATTGCAAAGGACTGACATGCCCTCTACTGAGTCAGACCTATAGCACTCCTATTAGCAAAACTCATGTTCCCTGCTGCTTGGAGAGCCCTGCTTAGTGCAAAAACATCTTCAGCAGTCCATTTGTGTCCTGCAATCCCTGGATCCTAACTGTTAATTCCTTTTACTGACCCGGCTTGTTCCTTGACCCATCTGCAACTCCTGCTTTTATTCTCATCTGTTCCTGTACTAACCCTGGCGTGTTTTTATCAAATAAAATTCCTGCTTACCCCTCTTGTACTTTGCTTCCTACAAGTTACTGACCCTGCCTGTTGCTGGCTTTGTCTCTGCCCGTTAACTTGGCACTGCACTGCTCGTCTGTTGCTAACTTTGGCTTGAGTCTTGGGGGTTGATTTACTAACCTTATAAACACACCACGAACGTGTATACACCTCTGCAGTGTGTTCCCTCCCAGCATGATCTATGGGTGGAATCTAAACACCTTTGTAATGTGTACACACTCAGCAGGCGTGTTGTGCAAAGAATTACAAGGTGATGTTGGGTAAATTAGCTCTATGTTGTGTTGCTTGCGTTGATGAATGCAGGAATGTAAATGCATGAGCTAACCATTTTTGTCTAAACTGTGAAGCAGCATTATATATGCATCATGTGCATGATTTTTCAATATATGGCATTAGTGGAAATATGCTTTTAGAGACTTTTTGGTTGATAAATACGTTTTGCTGTGTGAAAATCACACGCACCTGGTGCGTGCGTGTGTTTAGGTTAGTAAATCACCCCCATGACCTCATCTCACCAGTGAGCTAGATTTCATTACTTCGAACCCAACAGCGCTATCAAAGTTCCTGTGACTCCAACATTACCCGATGCAACTAATACCACTCCATTGTCCCTACACTCCCTGTCTCCCTATTCACGGGTGTTTGGACTGGAGAAGTAAGAGAGTCTGCCCTTGTCATCTCAGGTTCCATATCCAGGTACGTGACAGCGAGGTTCGTGAATTGCAAACTTTTAAGTTTATAGGAACAACTTGTAATGCCGCGCATAGCCTTTCCACTGGTCAAGAGAGTCATAAGAGTCTTTTTTATAAAAGGGTGGACTTACAGCAGTCCTATTGTCAGTGTGTGTTGGAGCTGTTAGGGTGAGTTAAGTGGGTGAATTCTGTGTAAGATTTGCAGAACTGTTCATAAACCTATGAGGCAGATTGTCTGATCCCTACTGGCAACAAGTACAGAATATACAGTTCTCCCCATGCTTTTCTTATATGAAATCTGTTGTTAGCTGTACATTGGAAATAATCTGTTTCTAGGTTATGTCACTGGTTAAACAGTCCTTAAATCTAATAAAACATATGCCCCTTCTCATAATAAATGTAGAAATAGAAGAAAACAAAGGTTCTTTGTACAGATAGAGATCACGTAAAGTTAACAGTCAAAAAAATGTGAGAAGAAAATAAACTGAAGTTATAAATAGGGCTTGTCTTCCTATCGGAGAAGGTGGAGTTCTTCTATTCAGGGATCTGAAAATCTGCTGTATACATTGAACTTGTAAGAGTTGATTCTTGAGGTATTTATATAATCATCTTTTGCAGTTCTTAGAATAAGCACCCTTTCAGTGTCAGCAACAGACTGCACAGCCCCATGGCTTGTATCCTGGTGCCACCCAGCCTGAGTATCTCCCATAGTACATTGGGCTCATGTTTTCTCTGATCTATGTTGTATCTCACTATTTGCAATCTCTTTCTCTCCAGCTGTAATCAAACCAGCAGCATGAGCATCAACAATGTCAGTTCATTTGCCTCTGCTAGCATCAATTAAAGCTGAAATGTAGTTTCAAGGTACTCAAAGAAGAAGACTTTCGGGTGCTTAAAAACAGCATAAAAAACATTCAATACATCATTGCAACTAATTCACATCTCTCCGTGTTTTATCCCTTTATAAATGCTGCAAGTACAGAATAATACCTGTGATCTGCCAGAAATCCAGAAAATCCAAAATTTTAACCAGCAACAACCCCACCCCCCTTCGTCTTTACTGCCTCAGGCAGCATATAGGGTAGGGACGGCCCTGCTTATATCCAAAGCAGTGTTATCAACCCTGTCTGAGTTCTCTACTGCTGGATTACACCTTCTTTTCTCCTCTCATCCATAACATATGTGGGGGTGTTCTGTAGTTCAACAAGGAAGATTCCAAACAGGGCTAAAAACACAAATGTTAGTGCAGCAGAGGCAGTGCTGTCAGCTTAAACAAAAAGTTAGGAGTTCACTGGATTTCCGGCAGGATAAACAGTTTTTTTTTGCACTTCCAGCATTCTTCAAGAGACATAACATGATGTACTGAATATCATATTTTTTTTTTCATCCAGACATTCACTTTAATTATGCTTACCCAGACATACACTTTAATTATGCTTGAGCACCAGCTCATAATTGAGCTCCTCTGCAGCAGTCTGAAGATAAAGACTATTGCAGTCTGTGTGATAACAGTGTTATATCTCAAGCACACTGATACACCCCCTGTCAAAAGTACGGCTTTCTATTCAGCAATGATTACGCTGTCTGCTCAGGTGACCTCAATTTACCTTTAGGCCTTTTAGATAAGCTACCACTAAATGTTATGTGCTTAGTGAAGAATGTACAACTGGGATAACATTTAGCTTAAAGGAGAACTATGAGGTGAGTGAAAATCACTCATCCTCATAGTTCGAGCCGATGTGTGACAATGAACCTGTCACAGGTCAGCTCAATAGATCGGGAAGTGAGCGAACACATACCGTCGCTCGCTCACTTTTCAATCATCTCCCTGCAGAGAGCAGTGACTGTTAGTCATGGCTCCCTGCAGGGATTCCCCCCTCCCCGCTCCGATCCTCCAGCTCACGATATACTGAGCTTTGGGTCACGGGAAGACGATAGTATATGTCCTCCCGTGACCCTTAAGATAACTATGGGGGAAAACACTTACCCCATAGTTCTCTTTTAATATTTATTTGATGTTAAAAATCCTCTTCAAAAAGTTTTAAGTTTTTTTTTATATATATATATATAATGAAGTTTATCATGTTTAGACTCTTCACCAACACTTTACCAACTGTTAAATATCTGCCACCACTCCCTGTCGATCCCTGCACCAGCCTCAGATCTCCAAAGAATACAATTTAAAATACTAACAAAGCCATCCACAGCTCAGTCCCTCTTGTCTCAAAAAATCCCCCAAATTCCCCTCTTCAGTCCTCCCAAGACCTTCTGTTAGCTATCCCCTCATCGTCTCCTCCCATGCTCACCTCCAGGACTTCTCCAGAGCCTCTTCATTCCTCTGGAACTTCTGCATTGCTGTATAATCAATATACAAATACCAGCCATACATGAAGGAGCGGCCCTCTCTCGGGGGGGGCCCTCTTCTTCCTCGCTGGGCGCCCCCCAAGTGGCGGAACTCCAGGGCCGCTGCCACCCTGGTAGTTCCGCCAGTGAATACAGTGTGCATGACACATTTATTTTCCTCTATTATTTTAGCACATCAACTTCATTAGAAAAAGTATTTGTTAAAGTAGATGTAGATTAAAGTTCATTTACATTTTTTGCAAAGTGCTCATATACATTATTTTTTTTACATCTGGCTGTGTTCTAATAGCAGATTCTCTTAAAGGAAACTAGTTATGGCAGAAAAATATGAGATGCCGTTGCTGTTAATTGCCTGGCTGCCTTCCTAATGTAATGGTTTCAATTTCTTTCTGTATCACTGATCTGCAGCAAGAATAGAGAGATGAGAAATTCTACTTTCCGTGAACAATCATTTGCTGCATGCTTGTTCATGTCTGTGACTTAATAAAGCTATGACATCTATGCATTATTCCTTTATTATGTGCTCCACTGAACTCAGAAGTTAAATCTTAAAAATGCATTTAAGTAACTGAACTATTAACAAAAATGTATCTTATTTATATATTAGTCAGCTGTAGATCCTCAAATCATCTCTGAATTGGTGCTGCCACTGTCCTTCCATCTGGAGCGGTGGCTACTTTTGTTCCCCATGGTCCCTGTGTGTGTTGTAAAGTAGCCTCCGCTCCAAACTCGCTCCCGTGATAAACTATAATCTCATGTTTAGTTAGCTAATTTGTATTGAAGTTAAAGTCTATCACGAGAACGAGCTTGAGGCGGTGGCTACAACACACATTGAAGGAAGGACAGTGCTGGTGATCTTCATCTTCTACAACTTTGATACACACGGCACCAAACGTGGCTATCAGTGCGAGCACAACGGTTGTTCAGGTCCAATCGCTGTAAGGAGTGCAGGAGGCACATCTGTATACTACTTTAAACGGTCAGTCTATCATTATCTGTACAAAGAAAACCTTGAGTTTACTTAAAGTGACATTAAACCCTCAGATTTTTTAAAATAAACCAATACTGTAATGTGTGCCTTACTGTAATCCATGTTAAAAAATCTGAGGGTTTAATGTCACTTTAAATGAACTGAACAAGTAAAGCTGCTTTATTTATATGCTGGTGGCAAACCCATGCTACAATGGTAAAGGCCAGCAAAGTGACAGATATGCTAGTTTTGTTGGTTTTTGTTGGATAATCAGAGAAGCTAGTAGTACTGAGTCACAGTCAACAGGACTTGCACTGTAAAGTTAAAGATGTTTCATTACTCATGTACTGAATACTGTATCTTTCTCAGCTTCAAATTTCCCCACAGACAGAAACATGCGTGCAACCCCAACATCACTGCAGATTCCATCCTTTTTCCAGACATGTGCTCCCAGTCCCGGAACAGGAGTTATGCTTGTGAAGTAGACCCTACATTAATCAATTTATTGACCACAGTGGAAAGCTTTAATAAATGTAAAGAATTACAAGCTTTGCATTCCCTTTCTTTGGTTGCCAAAACAACCCAATTTAATTAGAACATATTTTAATTATTCCCATCTTAGCCACCGGCTTTTCAACAGCTCTGAAAAAGCCTGATCCACTTCAGAACTCCGCCATGTAGGCTTAATTAATACCGTATATCCTCCCCTGCTGCTAATAACAGCTTATCACTCCCATTATTTCCCTTTTTTAAATAGCACGCAAAATAAAGTGTTTCCTTTATCTGGTAACCTCTTGTAGGATGGAGCAAGTCTGTGCACAATGGCGGCTAGGGGTGATGATGTGAAAAGTTCAGTGACCTCTGTACCCTCACAAAATGATAATTCAGGAGTGGGTATATGCTGTTAGTCTAAATAACCACTGGCTTTTCATATCTTTCGGGGTTACTGGAAAAGAAGGAACTCCTTCTTACCTGCTGAGTTTCATTCCTGCTGCTGAATTGTGTATAATCTAAAATTAAAGGTAAACCATTCAATAGCATCAGCAATATCAGTGGCGGACCTAAGGAACAAAGGGCCCTGGTGCAAGATTTGTTCTGCCCCCCCTTCCTGCTCCCATGGGGGGTGCCCGAACTGAATCTCACTGGCCCCCCAACCCCCCCAGCTGTCTCTGCACTAAAGAAGCTTACACTCTAATGCCCCCCCACCCATAGTCACACACTATTATTTTACATTCATATAGCTCTGACATATACCATTGTACTGTACAGAGAACACTCCATCATCTATCGAGGACTACTATCCCAGCAATACATTATAAAGCAATGCAGAATAATAGTATATGAATTTGGCACATACTCTGTTCTGCCTCTCTGCTCTGGAATGCCGGCCTGATGTTTTGTGCAGAGGGTCTCAGGAAGAGTGCGGAGGGCCTCAGGAGGGGTACAGAGTGTCTCAGAGTGTCTCATGAGGGGTACGGAGGGCCTCTGGAGGGGTACAGAGGGTCTCAGGAGAGGAAAATGTGCGGGCGGCAAAAGCGCTTTAAGCAGGTGCCGTGTGGTTCCACACAAGGCTGCTGCACAGGACCTAACGCAGCTAATTTCCGAGCTGCAGAGGTCAGTTGTAACGCAGAGTGCAAAGGTATAACGCAGAGTACATAAGTCAGGGTGCGATGCAGACTACAGAGCTCAGCGGTGTGACACAGAGTGCAAAGGTCAGTGGTAAGATGCAGAGTACAGAGGTCAGGGTGTGATGCAGAGTACAGAGCTCAGCGGTGTGATGCAGAGTACAGAGGTCAGCGGTGTGATGCAGACTACAGAGCTCAACGGTGTGATGCAGACTACAGAGCTCAACGCTGTGATGCAGATTACAGAGCTCAGCGGTGCGACACAGAGTGCAAAGGTCAGTGGTAAGACGCAGAGTACAGAGGTCAGGGTGTGATGCAGAGTACAGAGGTCAAGGTGTGATGCAAAGTACAGAGGTCAGCGGTGTGATGCAGACTACAGAGCTCAGCGGTGTGACATAGAGTGCAGAGGTCAGTTGTGTGATACAGAGTGCAGAGTTCAGGGTGTGACGCAGAGTGCAGAGGTCAGGGTGTGGTGCAGAGTGCAGCATATGTGATGCAGAAAGAACAAGAACGTACAGTGCACACAGATGTGATTCAGGTGCTCTGCCCTCTTTCTCTGGTGGTGGTCTCCTAAGATGAAGCCTCCAGCTGCCTCCTTGTGTCTTCTCCCCAGGACCCGCTCTCCTGTAGTGTACAGCCGGCCAATGGTGATGCTGCAGTCTTCCTCCTATAGCAGCTGAAGTGGGCAGAGGAAGCTGCAGGTGACCGCCGAGCAGCCTGATCACTGAAGCGGGCACATAGTAGTGACAGCTGAACAGATTTTTCTCCTCTTTGGTCACTCCGTGGCTGCAGCAGCTGAGGAGGTGAAGAATCTGAACAGCTGTCACTACCATGTGCCTGCTGCAGTGAGCGGTGATCACTCTCCTCAACTAAGAAGCGAACTAGCCGCTGTGGCAGCTGTTTTTAAGGGGCCCCCCTCAGTCCCCCTCTGCCTACAATCCCCAGGACCGGATCTCAGTGGGCCCCCCAACCGCCTTGGGCCCGGGGTGGCCGCACCGGCTGCACTGACGGTAGTTCCGCCCCCGAGTAAGATCACCTCTAGATGTTGGATAAGGTGTGAGGAAGTCCTATATAAAGTATTTCTAGGTCATATTGGCCTGCATTTCTCCTGCCTTTCAGAATTATATAAGTTTATGGTGATTTTTTTTTATATTGAACCCTTTGGTTGAAATATGCCAATGGTCTTGAGGCGTGATGAGATGCTAACACTGAAGAAACGGCCAACAAGAAATCACTAGCAAGTCAACCATAAAGCACAACTGTCAGGATAGAACATCAGGGCTGCTACTGGTGGCATACTTTTGAAAATGCTATTTGCCTGTCTTTGTCTTGCTTTGTCTACTCCTGAGTCCTGTAGTGATGTAGGGTCAGAGAAATTAACCTCAGCATGCGGTGGTGGCACAGGCTTCTATGATGTCACAAGTTTTGTCTGCCGAGTTTGGGGTGCCATTAAAATGTGCTTTTGCATGTGGTAAGTTGGAACGGTGGCTAATAAAGGTACTCGTGTGGTGATGTCATACAAAAGAGGTTTGTTAGCAGGGAGAGGCTGACTGGTTTGTATGCAATACTGGGATCATTTCACCAGGATATTTTAAGCTCCATCTGTGGTCCCCTTATACCAATGTGTGAATGTATTTACAAATACTGCCTGTGCACAGTATACAATATTAAATCACTATCACCTTTTAAGTGATCTGTCTTTAAAAGAGAAACTGGCATGCAGTTCTAGCAACCTGTAAAAGTGGTTTAAAAATAAAAGATAGCCTAGGGAGCTGAAAGCCTTTGCACCCTTTTTGTAAACATTCACCATGTAGTCTTACGGTATATGTGTTACAATTCCACTCTAGACCGAGGTCACATACTTCAAAAGTTATTTTTAATTCCTTTATAATGGGAGAGCTTAGCCTTGCATCAGCTGCAATCAGTGCAAGGGTTCTACTGCAATAATGTATTTGTGGGCTTTAATATTAAAGTAATGACGATTTAAAGAACCTAGTATAGTAGACCTAGTATATAGAAAAGAAGTAACATTTTTACAAGTATTCCTGGAAACGTATCAGATAAGTAAATATAGTAAAGTCCAAAGTCAGCACTTGAGAAGAGCCATTTTACAGATACACAGCTGACTCTTTGTTTGATGCTGCCATTTTAACTCCAGTTGGGTTATAAAAATCACATGTGGGTGCCCATCCCTGTATAATGAGTCTAATGCCCATTTAGTCTAGGGTTAGGCAACCTCAGCACTCAAGCTGTTGTGGAACTACAAGTCTCCTAAGCATTGCTTGTGTCAGAGAAGAATGTTTACCTTATTCACTCCCACAGCAGTTGCCATTTTCCCCAGTCCTAATCCAGACCCAGAATGTGATTGGGACCTTGACGTCCTCATGTACAATGGAGGATTGCTACATGTGAAGACAGCGGCCAGTGGACAGATGGCCTTGTACCCAGAGAAGAAGAGTGGGTTGGTCATCAATACTGAAACCAACAGAGAGGCATCTTGTTTGATCAAGGAATAGGGTAATCTTCCCTGTTGCATTCCCCTAGACTAAATGAGAATCAGACCCTTAATATACAAGGGGGGCACCCAAATGTTATTTTAATAAACTGCTTTAAGAATAGTGAGGACCAAATCTGGAGAATCACTGATTTGCTTGGAAGTCTGTATGTAGATGTGTCTGATCTGTGGAACATCAGTCAGTGTAGGACACCAGGCATTCATGATTTAGGAATTGTATGATTCTCTGCTGACTGAACAATATGCACATATTCAAAAGAAAAAAACAATTTGCTCATTGCCATGTAAACGTACTTGAACCCTAACACTAAACATATCTGAATTGCTTCCCTTTGGTCTGTTAGATATACCATAGAAAGTGTTGTGTAAATCTTGTGAGTTTTAAACTTCCAGCGCTCTGTCCATGCAGCATTCTTATCAGTAAAAATTGATCCCAGATTTCTCTGGACTACAGAACCATCTGAAGATGAGGAGAGGAGAAGGCAGCCCTGTGTTAAGGTTAGAATGCTGCTTAAACACAATGTCAAACATGTAGCAAACAGAAGGCAGCACAAGGTACCCACTCATGTACCCCCACTCTTTCCTTTTGGATAGTGATCTGCACACATAGATAGCCAAACCCAGGTATGTGTTGTATTCAGATGCTAACCCAGGGCCTGTTGGGGAGTTCCACTCCTGATCTCACATTCCCCAGTGTAAGACATTGACGCCTCTACAGATCACAGAAAAAGGTATAGTCACATATATGACACATTTATTTCTTTGTACTAGCAATAGGTTCACTTCAAAGCTTTTTGAGTTTATTGTGTCATTGTGTAAACAATCACTATAAGGCTTTCACTTTCAGCTGCATTTGAGATCTGTTTTAAACACTTTTGAGATCATTCAGAGTTCATTGACAGGTGCATTTGACCTGCAGTTGACCTTCTAACCTGCATCTAACCTTCAACCTTCAAGACTGCATCAACTTGCTGCAAACCGCTTTTGCATTCCCACTGACTTGTTTGGGGAGAGAAACAGTTCTGACACAAACACAACCCAATAGGCACAGGCTCTTATAATGAACTAAACTGGATATCATGATGGCTTTTATTAAATATCAATATTAATAATAGTAATGAACATACGTGACACACCATAAAAGTGAACGATCACCAAACACAATCTATGAATATCAAGGCATGTAAAAGTGCCACTTGTCAACAAAATATAAAATATAGTTGCTTACCACAAAATGACTGTTCATTACAAAGTCCTCTCAACAAACTCGATTGTCTTGTGCCATGTGAAAACAAAAAAGAAACAAAAGCATTATAGCATTATTGCAGATATTTCTTGAACTCATTGAAAAGATTTTGTGTAACGTGACACTAAACTCAGGACTTAAACCTTAAAATGCATTCACCTACCTTAAAGGAGAACTATGAGGTGAGTGCTTTTCACTCACCTCATAGTTCTAGCCGACCTGTGACAATGAAACTGTCACAGGTCGGCTCAGTAGATTGGGAAGTGAGCGAACACATACCGGTGTTCGCTCACCTCCCGATCCTGTCACAGCTCTCTGCCGTGACAGGGGAGGGGCTGGATTTCCCCTCCCCGCTCCGATCCGCCAGCGCTGACTTTACCTATCTAAAGGCAGAGCCAGCTGTCAGTCACGCAGCTGGGTGGATCCAGACATAATTGTCGGGATCCGCTTCAGCTGCGGCATCTCAGTATACCGCGAGCTGTAGCTCAAGGTATACTGAGCTTAGGGTGACGGGAAGACGCTAGTTTGTGTCCTCCCATTACCCTAAGGAGAATTATGGGGAAAAGCCTTAACCCCATAGTTCTCCTTTAACTATTAACACCAATGTATCTTATTTGTGAATCACTCATCTGTAGATCCTCAAATCATCTCTGAATTCATACTGACACTGTCCTTCCTTCTGGAAGGTGGCTACTTTTGTTCCCCATGGTCCCTGTGTGTTGTAAAGTAGCCATCACTCCAAGCTAATTCCCGTGATAGACTACAATCTCAATATAAATTAGTAAACTAATCATGAGATTTTAGTCCATCACAGGAGTGAGCTTGGAGTGGTGACTACTTTACAACACAAGTACCTCAACTATTAACAAAAATGTATTTTATTTGTACATCACTAGGCTGTAGATTCTCTAATCATCTCTGAATTTCTGGTGACACTGTCCTACCTTCTGGAGGATGGCTACTTTTATTCCCCATGGTCCCTGTGTGTTGTAAAGTAGCCATCACTCCAAGCTAATTCCCGTGATAGACTACAATCTCAATACAAATTAGTAAAGTAAACGTGAGATTGTACTTCATCACTGGAGCAAGCTTGGAGTGGGGACTACTTTACAACACACAGGGACCATGGGGAACAAAAGGAAGGAGAGTGTAAGTATGAATTCAGAGAGGATTTGAGGATCTAGAGCCGAGTGATATACAAATAAGTTACATTTTTGTTAATAGAAAAGGTAGGTGAATGCATTTTTAAGATTTAACTCCTGAGTTTTGTGTCACTTTAATGATGTACATGAAGATATAAGGTTATAAAAGTTGTCTAAAAACACCTTCTACATATGCATGATCTATCTGCCAAACATTCATTGTCCAAAAATGCACGTTAACTTTGGTCAAACACACAAGTTTCTGCCTACAGAGCAGGGAAGAAAAGAGGTCAGGCTTGTCTCAAGGGGAAACAATACTGATTAGCTGAAATGGGTTCTTCTTAACAGGTTTAGCCGGGGAACATCGGCGAGAGCTTACAGACCTAAAATTGTTTCCTGATCCCATATAGCTAAAAACCTTTATTCCAAGTAAGGGATCCACTCTACATATCACTTACAGTATATTTTATGCATTGACAGCACTGCAGCCTTTGCACATAAAAAAAAAAGCATGTGTAAAGTCTTCAATAAATATCAAAAAAGACTGTTTTACTTAACTAGCAGTTTTTACACTTATTTTCAGCTCCCCAATATCTACAAATGACTCTGTCGTGGTAAAATATTATAAAAAGTAATACCTGTAAAAGAAGGCAGTAAATACTCAACTTTTCACAATGACTGCACTGCAGAACACTGCTTCAAAGTGGAAAAGCCATCCTCCAAAATCCGCTAGGAAACAGTTCCAATAGTGTTGTTCTCCTGGGGCCATTACAGCCCTCATTGGTACCTCCCTTTGACCTCACGTTACTGTAGGACAGACTAGTGATGTGCTCTCTGAGGAAGGAACCACTAAAAGATCTAATGATGCCCTGTAGATCAACACTCCAGGAATTGTCAGTTTCCTAGTGGACTTCATGTGGCAATATTACAGAGTCAGAGCTGGATGTTTTTTTTTTTTACATTTATAGGATTATGAACTGTGCTTGATGAGGCGTAGGACTGGGTGCAAGGAGACCTTCAACCTAGAGCTCAGCAATAACAACAAGTAAATATATGACATCTCCAAGAAAAAAAGCTACCTTTGCAGTGGGGCATTGCAAGAGTTCACTGTTTGTTTTTGTCTGGGGATCTGTATTCACTTTGAACCACCTGTGAACCACTTTTTCCTTACTAGATCCCCACTCGCGCAAACTTCAATACTGACGCCCTCAGCCGTTTACCCCCTCCACTCTGGTGGTTGGAGGCCCACTGACCTCATCACATCTAATGCAGGGTCCCTAGCCCTGCATGATCGATGAGTACACGCAGCAGGAGCAACAGTTCACAACCCAGAGAGGAGGGAAAATAGTTGAGCATTGAGACAGTGGAGGGGAGCAGGGATCAAGTAAGTAAATTACCTTACACAACTCCCTTAGACAAAAACGAGCAGTTAATCCTTGTATCCTATTGCAAGGGGTAGTTTTATTTTTTCCGCTGCATTATTTCCAAAGTCTGAATAGAGGTGCACTTTAACTGCAGTATACACTGCATAAAATATGATTACAAAATCTGTTCATTATCTTGGATACAGACAGAAAGCATGATTACATTTACAATCATATGAATTCTTAGGGGACCAAATAAAAAAAAATAAGCATGCACTCAGTAACCCTATCTGGGCTCCACATTGTCTTGTAATTACAAAATAGCCCACATAGTGCTTCAATTACTATAATCACAACACAAACAACATACACATACATTGATAATGCAAGAGTTTACTGATAATGGAACATTAATTAGACCACTAGATGTGCTACTAATGTGTGCCAACATTACCTATTCAATAGGCACAATGTTCTAGAATTATTTCCAGCTCTTGTTTTTTATTGTCCATTTCTTAGAATTCTAATTTATAAGCAGGTAGTGCATTCAAATATTTATATTTCTTTTTAGCCCAGATAATATACCTAATATGTCAAGTTTAAGCATATTACAGGTGAATACATACATTTCTATAATTTGATTTTCACTTCAAGGACTGTGCAGGCCACATTGGGATCCAGATGTGAAGTGAAACCATTTTGTAACCAGCAAAGAAAAGATGCTCCTTGTAATGATAACTTCAGAAGAACATTCAAAGATTTAAATTCGGCGATAGTTCCTGACTTCCACCACACACTCTGAACTGCTCCAAGACAGGGTACAGAGTTCGGCAGGCCTGGTCACTGACCTAAATGTTGAAAGCCACAATCAGACCACGCCTCACCCTTGATCTGTACTGCACCCCCTTGTGTTTGCAGCAATGCAAAATGGTGCCAGAGTTAACACGGGCCTTGGATGCCCTTATGCCTATATCCATCACAAGGCAGTCATCATAGCCAATAGTGTACATGTATTTATCTGGTTGTTTTTCTTACTAGCAATATAATCTATAGCTATACCTAGTATGATTCATCAGTGTAATGACCATCACAATTAAAGTGCTAGAGACAAGGTCAAGAAGATGTTTCTCCCTTCCATGAGGATACATTGACAGTTTTCTTGCTGTGTTCTTTGGCATTCATGTGGTTAAATATGGTGTCTTAAGTCTTTATACTCATCTTAGAATGCTAGTGGTTTTATAGTTGTGGTGACCTTTCCAACAAACTACTTGGTAGCGGTTCTACCCATTCCCCTTCTATTCAAAGATAGGATAACATTCTGGCTGGAGTTGGTGTTTAAAGTTGAACTTCAGAACAAGCAAATATAAAAGAAACAAATTGTTGCAGCTCTGCATTTACAATACATCATTACGTGCAAGTAGTGTAAGTACCTAAATTCAATCTGCTATACACTTCTTACAATCTTCTGCTCCACATAGCTCAGACTAGGGGAGGAATAAGCTGCACAATGAGCCAGTCAGTTGTGCTGCAGTGATCATGTGCTAACACGGGACATGCTGATGGCAGGAGGAAGCATAGTGAGGGATGAGCTCATCAGTGTGCTGCTTCTCCTTTCACTGCCCAGTCATGGGGTGGGGGAGGGACAAGGCCTGTAGTTATTTAACTGCAGCAGAGAAAAATTAGGTCTGTCCTGCCAGACAGGAATATGCTGTGTGGCATAGTGGTATGAATTTCAGGACTGGATGAACAGAATGACAAATTAATTGGCAGGTAAAACAGCCCCATATATATAGATATAGATATATATCTATATCTATATATATATATATATCATCTGTGTATTTAGCAGTTTGTCTGGAGTTCAGCATGAACACGGCTTTCACAGAAATTATGTCCAGTATGATTTATTTCTTTTGGTTTCATTATACATGTTTTTTGTGCCTAAAGGTTCTATGCTGAAAATAACATTGTAAAAGCAACGTTGACCTGTTTCTCCCATTGCTTGTCTTTGACAGATCTAATTTTTATGGTGTGATCTTTCCAGGGAAATAAATGCAACAAAATATAAAGCTACCAAGCACCAACTGCCATGACAGAGTAACTTTTTTTTTCATTGTCTTGCCTTTCAGCCCTGTTAAGGTTTTATATTTGATCCATTGTAATCTTTGCAGACAGCTGCTTTGATGCTCCAGCTGATATTGTACACTAGGGAGGTGCTAAATGTACAATTTCATTACTGCAGCATTGTTCCTGCTGCCTGTATCCATGACATAACCATGGTCAACTTTCCATAGTATATTGGAGTTAATCGGATGTTAACTTCTCTTGCCAGATGGCAAAGGATAAAGCACTTGCAGTCTATACAATGTGTGACCTACTTAAAAGACCAACAATCTGCTGCTACCATAGAGCAGAGCAAATGCAATTTTGTTTCCTGATTTAAACCAAAACATGACATATAGAACAATGTGTCTCTCCGAGAGAACAAAATATTAAAATGAAAGACCAATAGCAAAGAGCAGATTATAAAACCATACTAGTTTATCTGCTTGAAAAGATATTTAAAACCAATATTTTTTATAATACAAGATTGCCAAACAAATCACTTTAACACAGGAAACATATGTAACACACACATACAATGTACACGCACACACACATATAAGACTGTTTTATTTTCATGCCAGTATGTTAGAACTGTAAGGTTTTAAGCTGGCCATACATTAGTTGCAGAGGCGTATCTACCGCAAGGCAAACTAGGCTTTAGCCTTGGGTGGCACTTTCCAGGGGGGGGGCAGCAAAAAAACACTGCCCCCAAACCAGTGCGGCTGAGCCTCACCTGCCATTAAGAGAAAAAAAAATTATGCTTACCCGAATCCACCAATGATCTCAGCCTACTCTCTCCGACACGGGCAGAAGAGATACAGCACACCTGTTACTATTTAAACTAGGGATGCACCGATATATCGGCGCCGAAACATATCGGCCGAAAATGGCACTTTTGGCATAATGCCGAAAGAGCCATGTTTCGGCCGATACATCGGCGCATCCCTGGTTTCTTTTCTCTCCGCTGGGCGCTGCTCCAGCGGGGAGAAAAGAAAGTGACAGCCGGCCGAGCGCTGCAGGACGAGAGCGCTGTGAGCGGCCGGCGTCTACTCCCACACCGCTCTTTAATAAATAAAAATAATTATAAAAAAAGTAAAAAGTTTATAAAATATAAAAAAAAATGAAAAAATGAAAATAAAAAACATTTTCGGTATCGGTTTCGGCCTAACATTTTTTTTATTTCGGTTTTGTTTCGGTTTTAAAATTTCCATTTCGGTGCACCTCTAATTTAAACAGGTGCTTCCTGTATCCAGGTTCTGACAGGATAAGCAAAATGCGTAGCGTGCTTCCACGCTACGCTAATAGTGCAACCTGTCAGAAGCTGGATACAGCATGCACACTGTATCCAGCAAAAGACTGGATACACAAAATATCTTAAACAGGAAGGGGTGGGGCAAATTTAGATTGGGGGGTGCCCGAGTTTAGTCTTGCCTAGGGCAGCATAAAACCAAAATACACCATAGACTAGTAGATTTCTGAACGAACGTTCACACAAAAGATCTTGGCGAATGTTGATCGAAATTTCGTATGATTCTAACCTTCGATTTTGGAAGGAATGGTGCTTCCACAACGAAAACCCCATTCACTGTTAGAATTTTGTTAGTTCAAGAAACTTTTTCCATCCAGTTCAAGTTTTTTCATTACTACGGTCAAAATTGATCGAGATTTGACCCCATCAACTAATAGAAAGTTGAAAGAAAGTTCTTTCTTTTGAAAGTTCTTTCGAAAATGTAAGCAGTGTATTCCCAGCTTTAGTAAGAGACTGGTGAGTACTGGTAAGTACACGGGCAAACAGTTTTTGGAGTTTAGTGTTAAAAGGGTAATTTATGGTGCTGGTTAGGTAGTCATTTTAAGGATCCGTTTAAAGGTTAGGTTCCAGCTTATGTGTTAAGGTTTGCTCTTCAGGGTTAAAATATATCCAAAATCAATCACTAAAATCTAACGTAAGCTTTAAAATGTTGATGTAGTTTCAAAAGGCAAGTGACATTACTGGTTGCCAGGGGCCTGACTGGATGCCAGACAGCGTGTCCTGCTGAGCTCCTGGCAACCAGTGACATTGCTGGTTGCCAGGAGCTCAGCGGGACACTTACCCCCCACCCCGGGACCGCCTCAGGAGACAAAATGTCCTGGGAAGCCTCTGATGACAATGTTCTGTCAATGTCTCCCAACTGCTCCTTTGTGTTGTCACCCTGTCACATGGGCAATTAATAGTGACTACAAGTGGCACTCATGTTGACAACACTCTTTCCTTGTCTCCCAGATGTGCTCTTGTGTTGATTGGTTGATCACGATTGCAATGCTTTCCAGGCTTGAATGCAAATATTAAAGAAAATATTTTTTTATATATATTATAATAATTATGCATTTCTTTAATTTTTGCAAAAGGTGAAGTTATCCTTTAAGAAGAAGGCAATATTATGACTACAATTGGTGGCACAAGTATTCCAAAATGAGAAGACTTTTCCATATAATTTCAGTCTATAGACTAGCATGTTTATGAGGAAGGTAAGAGTGTTCAGTGACTGGAATGTTGCTGATCTCCATTTTATGTCTGTATGTGAATTATGTGTGAATCATAATGCATAACCCAAAAATGTCTGTGTGTGAAGCATAAAAAGTGTGCTTATAGATATGGCAAGTTGGAAGATTAATGAATGCAAAGGACTGAACTTTTGAACTTCCAGAAATTAAAATAGGCGATAGTATCTGCGCCTACAAATCTGACTTCAGCAGGGCACACACTGCACTTTATCTGATGGGTTCTAGTTCATTCATTATGGATGTTTACATAAAAAGAAAATAAACCATGTATCTTAGAAACTATGCTGTTATTCTTTGTTCTTCATGCAAGGCAATTGTTCACTATATCTAGTAAAGACCCATGACCCATGTTTCCCCAATCCAGCCCTGAAACACTATTAACAGGTTAGGATCTGGGCTCCTCCAGATAGCTGCACATATATAATATTAAATTATATTATAGTATAGACTACCTAGGCACTATCTGCATCAAAAGTGACAACAATCATCACCTATCACCATAACTGAAAAATTTAACTCTTTCCATAAAACAAAAATTGTCATTTGTTTGGCTCCCTGTGCATATGACAATCGAGGAATCAAAGATGCTTCTCTGTCCTTTAATTGTTATAATCTGGTCCTAAAATTGGTTCAAGAGAATAAACTGCATTTTTTCCACGGTGGCAAGATGTCTCAATATCAGCTTTTGAATTGGAACTAATGGGAAAAGGGATCTTTTTTTGTATTTTTCTTATAGAAAATGCTGTACTTTTCCACTGAACAGCACCAGACCTTAAATTCAGTAGCTACATGCTGGAATTTCTTTCATTGCTATGGCCAGCATGAATAGTTCTCTATCATTTTGGTTTTATAAGTCACACATATGGCTAGAGGGAGCAAAATCCATGATTTCAACAGCTGGGTGATAGCACCTTTGATGGAGAAAATGTATTAAGGAGGTGAATCTTGACAAATGCACTTTACCTATTCAGAATAAATTCTGACACACCATTATGCATAACGTATTGTACACATGTTTATACATGTCAGTGCCACTCATGTGTTTCATTATGATAGTCAAAGACTACAATTTCAAATCTTGGGCAATATTTGAATAAATGGTCAAAGCTACTTGCCACCTGTTTACTGTTTTGTTGCTGCACGTGCAACATGCTTACCGGATAAGCATTAAATATGGTGCAAGTGCAGGAATAGAAATTTGTGTTCATCATTTTTTCAGTAGGAATGCCAGTGTTAAATCAACCCCTTTGTCAAATTCTATGAATTCTTTCCTATAGCATACTCACCAGGTATCTAAATGTATTCTCTTCTGTGGTGTTCTTCCTGACTCTTGCACTATGGAGTGTCAAAGTTTGCTAGGCAAGTCCAGAAATGGTTTTGGCAGAATTGTAATGATATGATCAGTGCTGCTTATCCTTTAACCAATTAAAGACCAGGTGTTTAGACCCCCTTCCTGGCCAGGCCATTTTTCAGTGTTCAGCGCTGCAGTCCTTTGACTGACGTTTATTCCGCCATGCAACTTAAATAAATATATTCTATGTTGGGTGACTGAAGGGAGTAATACAAAGGCGTTTTTACTGTCCTGGGGAGTTGAAGACAGGGAGATTTTCAATGGAATTATTGATCTGCCCAGGTGTATCCTGTTAACACATCGTTAAGACAAGAAACAATACGATCCACAGACATTTTGGAGCCTAGATTATTTATCTTGAGAATAGGTGCATATTTTCCTTTGTCTCTCGTTAAGAGCTTCAAAATATCCTTTTATTTAGATAAACAATTAGATTGTCCACCCTTGTAAAGACACAATCCTGACCTAGGCTTAGCCTACGGACACCTGAGTATTTGTAATTTTCCCTCCGAAGTCTGGGTACAGTAGAGTCATTGAAGATTCGCATAGAAAGGGGTTGGATGCTATAACAAAGGGCATTTGGAAAATATCCAATCCCCAGAGAATTATTCTATTTTGATTAGATTAATACTTGGAGGCAACCAATCAATGCCGCTCCATGTAACTCTATGAAGGCAAGACCTATATCAATCCAGGAAAAAAGTTTTTTCGACCAGCAGAATGAGGCCCTCACATGACAATTAACTGGTAAATATACAGGTACTCCCACAGCACTTATATTGTGGTTCTCCACTTAAGGCCAGTGCTAGTGACAAGTGGGGTGGTGGGGTGGAGCAACCTGTTTAACGGCCTGTCTATTTCTCCTAACATTGTGGTCATCACCTGCATCCTGGAAAATATCTTTAAAACAAATTACTTTTAGAAGACTGAAAGTGTTTGTCCACATTCTGTAAAGATCTATTACATGTATTATTGCATGTGCATGGGCTTTCAGAATGCAAGAGCTCTTTTAACATATTCTGCCAATACCAGCAAGTTTGAAAGTATAACCTATCATCTTGTCTTTTCTCTTGTTTTTCTCTGTACTGGAGTAATCAAAGGTCCCAACTGTTCTAATATTCTTCTTTTTACTGATAGTCCTTCAGATGTGCATGCAGCCATGGTCACCTCATGACTAGCTGGAAGGGATCAGCATGGAAACTTGCACATCTAGAGGGATGTTGTAGATACCTCCTTTTCTAATCACACTGTACACTTCTTTGGTCCTCTGTGCATTTCCCTTTCTGCATGTTTGCACATGTTTCACAGAAAGCATGATTCTACTTAAAACAACCTGATATGGGGCGCCACAAAGTTAATATTTACTTTTATCACAAAAGGTACAGTTATCCACTAATCATTTTTAAATGCTGCACACAGGTCTTATTTAATAAAACAAAGCCACAAAGTGTCAGCAATGAGTTTGAAACTTTGCAATTTAAATAACCCTTCCTATACTGGACAACATGCAAGTAATCCACATGTATTAAATAACAAAAACACCACCTTGCCGTTTGGAAATATTTCTCTTCAGCAGAGCTGAGCAAATTTCAGAATATATTGAAAGCCTTAAAAAGTAGGTCACATAGTACTTTTATTTCCCATTTTCACTTTACATAAAGTAACTCATTTTATATGAACCACTAGGCAATGTTGTGTAAAGGCGATTAGAAATATATTGCTATGCAAAATGCTTTTCAGTTTAGTCTGAAATGCTTCTCATAAGCAATAGGCCAACCCAATAAATCCTTCATTTTAATGCAGAAGATTTTTTTTTTCTTAGCGTTTTTGTAATTAACATCTGAAGTAGGGAGATGCAAAACCTTGCTAAATATGTCAAGAAAACGTCTCTGCATTGCCATGACTAAAGGTACATTTCAGACACAGTATAAAACACTGCTTTCTTCAATGGCTTTTCCAGCATTCATTTTCTGCATCTAGCTGTCTCCTTTGCTAAACGCCAAAACTGTTAGCTGTCATCAAGTTGAAGCTGATTCATTGCAACCATATATACTGTCTTCAAAGTGTCCTATCTCTAGTTTGTATCCAAGGCTTCTACGTGGTTGCTGGCCCTCCTTGTCTCCTCAACCCAACATAATAGACTGCCTTGGGTCATCTGGGCTTTAAGTGAAAGTCCAGGCTTAAAATGAACCTTTGCCAATTGAAGGCAAAGCAACATGTTCACGTAAGGCCCAACTACTTTTTTATTTTTCAAAAATTCCCACAGCAGCTTAAAAAGCATGACCAACTCATGCTGAAATGTTCACCCTCAAGATGGAGCTGTCCCCTGGAGTACTTAATTTTTGCAACAAGATATCAGCCTTCTGAATTGAATAATACCCTGCATTATACAGCCTGGAAGACTGAGGACATACTTTGAATGCAGAGAGTCATGGTGCCTTTGGGTCACAGTGTAATGATGCAGAGAGTACAAAGTTGGGCTTTGAATTGCCTGTCCCATCCCCCCTTCCCCTTATACTTACCCAGTGTTTCTGGATTTGGGGAACACACAACACCTTTGTCTATCTCCCACAATGCTGCCAATAGCCAAGAGCCAGGAAAAGTATTTAGCCCTATGTAAGCTGCTATGGGTAGGGGAGCATGTAATTTAGTTTGTCCACAAAAGTTTTTTTGTGTGCCATGCAATGGTAAAAAGCACACATATGTTTTAATTTGGCCAAGGATACATTTGTTGCCCGTTTTTGGCTATCCGTGATATTCATAGGAGAAGCTGCCAACACCATACTTAAATGTCATTAAAATTCCACTGTAATTACTTTTATTGCACTTGCCAGTGCAATATGCTATTTGTTTTGCATCTTTACAGATCAGGATTTTCTTAGCTAATTTTGACAAACAGGAGCCCTCCTCCTTTCACTTATAAGGCTGTTATGAGTTTAGATTAGCTGCAGTTAAGGATTTATTAGAAGACTATTGTGCATCCATGTTGAAAGACTGTACAGCCTTGTTTTATCCAATATAGGGAGCAACCATGGGTTTGTTAACATATAACTCATCTTGAGGATAAGTGGATTGGTGCAGAATGTTTGGAGTTTAAGTAATACCCTTTAACGTCCTAAGTCCTTTACACAATACCCCTAGACATTAATGATCAGTTAACTCTTGCAGTGCGGGGGTAGACCCACTGCAAGGAGAGGATTTAAGTCATTATAGATGCAAGCTTTCAGGATAACATAGATCCCTTCTTCAGGCTTTATACATTTCTGGTAGTGGTTCTGAAACCCACATATGCAGCTCTGTGTATAAATACCTGGATTTCAGAACCATTTCCAGAAATGTATAAAGCCTGAAGAAAGGCTCTAATTTGAACCAAAAGCTTTTATCTTTAATAACTTAGGTTAGCCAGTAAAGGGTATCACTTAAACTCCAATCTTCCGGCACTAATTGATGGCTAACACTCTACTACTGCTATGATGGATTAGTGGCAGTAATGTTGCCAAGGATTGAAGAAAGAAGCATATTGTCTTAGAAACAAATTTACCTTCATGGAGGGTCACCACTCAACCTATTTTCAATTTTTTTCTCTTTTCTCTTACTTTTTCCTTTCTCTCCTTTTCTTTGCCCTCTTTCATGTCTTTTTTGCTCTTCTTTTCTATTCTTCTATTTCTAATTTATGTATTTTGCTTTTGTCTTGTTCATATACTTTTTCTTCTTTTGCAGCATTCCTTTTGGCTCTTCCCCCCCCCCCCCTTTTTCCTGCTTTATTCTTTTCTCTTTTTTTTGGTCTGCCTTTTTTCCCTTTCTGAGAATTACTATTGTAATCATCTGAACAGCCAGCTTTCTGGGACTTGTCCCTTTGTGAGTCACGACCTGTTTAAGCAGGACATATGTGATCATTCCGTCCCGAGCCACTGCTCGGTAATACCTAGTGCTGGGTTATTGGTGGAGCTGTGAGGGCACTTGGACATGATATTGTCCTCTCTTTTTTCCAGTTTACATATAATAAAGATAAGGACGCCCTTCTTAAGATATGTAGATTGTGATGCATTTGGTAATAGAACTGTTTATCGCAGCTGCATCAGCGGATTTATACCTTTATACTGCATCTGTTTATTGTTTATTTGAAAACTAATAAAAGTTTGTGAAAGAATTTACTTAATATGATGATGATTACAGGTATTTATATAGCTCTGACAATTTACACAGCGCTTAGTTGCACATTCTCATCAGTCCCTGCCCTCATTGAGCTTACAATCTAATCTCACATATATACAGAACCAATTTAGACAGGAGCCAATTAACCTTCCAGCATGTCTTTGGAGTGTGGGCACAAACCAGAGTACCCTGAGGAAACCCATGCAAGCACAGGGAGAACATGCAAACTCCTTACAGATGGTGTCCTAACAGGGATTTGAACCGGGAACCCTTAGTGCTGCAAGACAAGAGTGCTTATGGTTACAGGTAAAAAGCTTCAGGTAAAGTAAAATTTTAATTCCAAACACTGCATCCAACAACAAAAAGCAGAAACTATGTAAATATAACCATATATATTTCTAACATAGCCATGCAAATATGCTATGCAAATACTGGCTCACATGCAATGACTAGGACTCTCTCTAGGTCACATTGTCACTGGACTGACTCTTGGGGATAAAAGGTGGGAGTGAACCATCACAAAGTCCATATGTGAACATAAATTTAGAAGGCGCAGGGTAGCTTAGGTTATAATGCCTGCAGGTATTTGACAGTCCTATTTAACTTTTTCTGACTACAGGTTTGCATTTCACGCATTCTTTTCTACAAATAACAGTGCTCTAGTGACAATATTTATTGCTACAAATAATTATAAAGCAAATAGACCTTTTTTACTGGTTTCATGAAGATGCCTTCACTTGCTTTGAATTTTTGTTACATGGTATGTTTG
Organism: Nanorana parkeri; assembly: GCF_000935625.1. Lineage (NCBI taxonomy): Eukaryota > Metazoa > Chordata > Amphibia > Anura > Dicroglossidae > Nanorana > Nanorana parkeri. The sequence goes on along the minus strand of NW_017306296.1, from coordinate 2,193,778 downwards.
TGATGCACAAAGACAGGCACACAGAAGTTTCTCCAACATTACTTGGAACCAGCAGATTATCAGTGAGCTTTCGTTGCCATCATTTTCACAAGTTACGATAATCATTTATTAATAATATTAAAATTAGGGCTGCAACAACTAATCGACATAATCGATTATAATCGATTATTGAAAAAGTTATTGTATTGATACAGTATTATAGCTTCTTATGAGCAAGTAAAGTAATGTGGTCTTCAACTTTTAAGAAACAAATCACTTTTTTAAAGCTGTGCAGGGTAGTTACAGGCAAAACAATATTTTCGGTGTACGCTTTAGTGGTTTAGCTAATTTGCATATTAGCAGATCTCCAGGATTAGAAACTGAAGTAAATTTTTCCTAGGTTATACTTAGAGCTCTAAGCTTTGTCGTTAGAAACTTTAGTGCATTATTATACTATATTTCTTCTTAAAATGAGCCATTGAGGGCAAAGAAACAGATATACATGATAGCCAAGGCCCTTCACTGCTATTTACCTTTTTATTTCTCCTGCTGCCCTGATTGCCATCAGAGCAACAAGCATAATCCCTCCCACCACCCCAAGTGACAGTATTCAGGTTTGGCATTGGGCTGCTCAGGGATCAAGTGCTGCATTTGGGTAAAAAGGGAAAAGAGTTACATGCTCCCCGATACCAAGAATTATTGGGTACCAGCTGTGGTACTAGGAAGTGTCATTTGTTTGGATTCTGGGTGTCTCATCAGCTTGTAAAAAAACAGCCATTGGTGCCCCCCACCCCCTATCTATTAAGGATTTAATAAGCTTATTATGTCTAGGAGGCTATAGAACAGAAAAATACTTACCTTATTTCTTGTATCCACAGGCTTCCTCACCATCATATGACCAGTTCCACCCAGATTCCGGGAGCAGAGAAGAAGAGGAAGAAGGTAAGTATGTTTTTCTATTATAGCCTGCTAGACTTAACCAGCTTTAGGTGGGGGGTGGGGGGACTACCAATGGTAATTTGTACAAGCTGCTTTGCGTGATTTTTTTTGTACAGTGTAGCTTATTAGGATGTGTACAAAAAAGACGAACATGTTTGTGACAGTGAAGAGGTTAAGCATTTTCCATAAGGGCACCAATTCAAAATAATCACATGCATAAATGTAAAAAAAAAACATGTTGTATAGTCCGCTTGGAAAAAAACACAGCTCTCTTAATAAACTGAGCCAAGTAATGCCGTACATATAAGGTAAAGATTTATTATTTTTCTGGAAGAAATCTGCAATGCAATAGCTCAGCGTGGAAACAATCAAAGCCCAGCAGCTATTCTAATAACAAGCAGGGAAAAGGTGGGGGATTAGTATCAAGATTCTTTGAAAAATAATAGTGTGTTCACCAGGGAGCAAAGTGCTGAAGTAACCACAAAGCAACATGGAACCTTTTTGTTTGTTCCTAGCTCAGTTTCCTTTCCTTTACTACATTATTATAACTTTACCTTCAATGGTGGGAAACTGCTGTGGGCACTTGGGGCTGCCTGGCCTTTGGCAGCAAACCAAAAGTAAAATAAACTGACTTGTATGATAAGCATTAAAGAAGGAACCAATTATTTTATATATCTGCAAACTAAATTAATATTTTTTATCACTACTGTAAGTTGGAGGAGACTTGTTAAAGTTGGAGGAGACTTTTAATGCAGCCTTTCTCAACCTTTTTACCCAGGAAGAAACCTAATATAATTTTCAGATCTCAGGGAACCCCTGCTAAAAACAATTCATCGGGGGCCAGTAGGAAAAATGCCCCTTATATTGGTTGTTAGTGGAAAACAACCTTTACAGTGATGGCCAGAATGCCACCATTACAGACAATTATAAAGATAATTTGTGTCGGGTTGCTGCTGGCTCTGTCAAGTGGTGTTGGCCATGCAACTATGCAGACACTATCAGATGGGATGTAAGAGTTGTGCTGTACATTGCCTACTCCACACCACCTTACATTCACTATTCCACACCATCTCATTATGTATGCCACGTTATACATTCACTATTATAAAACACTTCATTCTGTGTGCTGTGCTGTACATTACCTATTCCACACGACCTATATCTGTGTGCTGTGCTAAACATTGCCTAGTCCACACCACCTCTATTTGTGTGATGTGATGTACATTCCCTATTCCACACCATCCCATTATGTATGATATGATAAACTAATACTGTGAACCCATGTTGCAGCACACCACAATACATGGTAATGTACATACTGTATCTTGCATTGTGGTCCACTGCTTTGAAAATAAATGATGCTTGCTTAATTTTTACTACATTGTGGTGCATTGGCAGCCCATTCGATTAAACGACCTACTTTAATGCAATGTGCATTAACACAAAAGATAACATGCATTAACACTCCTTTATTAGTGCACAGCAATACAGAGCAAAGTTCTGAATGGACCCTAACAGACAGGACTTTTTTTAACAGGAGGATTTCAGCTAGTAAGGCATCTTATGAAACATTACAGATCACCTGATCTTTTCCAAAAAAAGATGTCTATACTTTAGTTCTAATTGTATTTGTATTAGCTAATCCTGGAGTAACATTTAGAGACTGGTCAGCAAATATTCTGCTTACATGTTATGCAAAAAAAAATGATTCACTGGCAAACAGATTCAGACATTTTCAGTAATCTAGAGTTCTGGTGTGGCTTTAAAATGATATGAAACTCAAAATGTTTTTAAGCTATTTCAAATGCTGATTAAAGTATGAACAAAGGATGCTGTCCCTAATTGTTTAAAAGTTTTAGTTGCCTGCAGCATCAATTAGTCTCCTAAGAACGGGTCCTATGGAGCCACCCTTGTTTGCGCTATTAAGCGGTGTGCGTCTTTACAAACACACAGTAATTCAAGCAGATCCCATCGCACTCATGAATGGAGTTAATGGGTGGGTGCTGAGATGACAGCAGATGCCTCTGCAGATCAGTGTCACATGGTACAAAAGTCACTCGCACTCCAATAAGAATTTCAGTCAATGTTCTTTATTGACAAAAGAATTGTCACATCGTATAGCGACATTTCGTAACCGTATAGGTCCCTTCTTCGGGCAAACAAAGTGTTGTTAGGCAAGAGTGAATTTTTCCGTTATTTTTAGACCAGGACACTTTGTGGTAAAACATTCCACAGAAGCTCACACTAGCCATAAGGTCATTTTGGATGAACTTTGCTTCTGGTAATTACCAAAGGTGCTCGAGGACTAGTCTCATTTAATAATATTAAAAGAAAATTAAAGGCAAACCTTTTTTTTTGGCTTCAGTCCTCTTTTGGGTCACAGAAGTACATTTACTAATGTACTTCTGTGACCCAAAGTCAGCATCTAGTGGGCTACTGCCTGACAGTGTAGACCTGCACTGCAGCTGGAAGGGATTCCGACAATATTGTCTGGATCCACCCCGCTGCCTGACTGATTGGCTTTGCCTCTCTGGCTGAGCTGGCTTTGCCTCTCTAGAGCCAGAGCTAGCTGTGCCTGCCCCCTTCCTGTCTGTCCTTCCAATGAGCACTAGATTTTTAGAGAGGGGAGGGGGGAATCTATGTGGGGAGTGGTGATTGACAGTCACTATTCTCTGCAGGGAGAAAACCAAGAGCTGAGCGATCAGCGGTTTATGATTGCTCAGTTCTCGACCTATAGAGCCGGCATGTGTCACCTGCAGTGTACATTTTACTCTCCCAATATTTCTCCTTTTAAATGTTTTTATTTCCAGATTTGAAAACACAATAGGCCTCATGTATATGGGCTGGAGGAAAGCAGCATTGGTGCTTGCCTTAGGAACCAGTTAGTCCATAATGCAGGTGAAACGAACATTTTTAATTTTACTTTCTCCCAAACATTAGCAGAAAACACAGAGTGGTGGATAATCTGCCTGTTAACAATGTTTGAACAATTTGAAGCATTGTTGATATTCAGTTTCTCCCCAGAGCGAGGAAATCTTATATTGCATGAATTCAGATGGCTTCGGCGGCCCTGCAGCCTTTTCCATACACTTAACTCCTGGCTTGGATGCTGGAAAAGGAGCAGCAGCGCAAGAACACAGGAAATGTCATTTGTCGCCCTCCGTTTTCCAATATTATAAAAATAATCTGTGACTTGCTGGTAACAAAGGCAATCTGCACAAAGATGTGGCACCGATTTATTACAAGTGAGGACTCCCATGAAATGGAAGAAAACAAGTCTGCAAAATTCCTCACCCCACAGCGACTGTTACAGTTTAAAAAAGACAACAATGGTTTTGCTCAGATTGTGGAAAGAGAAACAATAACTAATATTTTGAAGTAAGTCATAGGAAATAAGAGGAAATTCATTTGAAAGAAAACATTTTCTTCAATTCTAATGAGCTGTTTACAACTAAATAAAACCCACTCAGCAGCCATACAAACAAATGTATTGGGGAGTTTATCAAAACAGAATTCGGAGCAGTTGCCCATGGCAACCAATCAGCTTCTCTCTTCAGTTTGTTCAATTAGGCTTTGAAATTGAAAGATGGAAGCTGATTGGTTGCCATGGGCAATTCCTCTAGATTTTGTCTGCTCCAGTTTTGATAAATAAGATACTTCATTATAGTTGCATACAATGAACACAAAAGAAAAATCACCTATATCCAATAAAAAGTCAAAACCATTTCATAATGGTTTGCATAATGATTTCCACTGTGTCATAATGACAGAGTTAAAGTGGGCCAAACGTTCATGAATCAATCGGGTATATGTTAGCATTATCAAGCCACATTTAATACATTTGCTTGCTATATAAACTCCTGTCTGAGGCTATCTTAGGCTTGGCTAAAATTAGGGATGCACCGATATCGATACTAGTATCGCTATCAGTGCCGATACTAAGTATTTGGGAGAGTACTCATACTCGGGTGATGGCCCGCCTCCCAGCTTCCCGATTGGCCAGGGAAGCCGACTCAATGCTGATTGGCTGGGATGCCTGCATCCTGGCCAATCATTATGGAGCTGGCCAAACAGCATGGAGCTGGCTTCACAGCCAATCAGGAAGCTAGGCAGCATGTAATGAGCCACCTACCGGCTTTGTGATTGGCCGGGAAGCTGGCTCCATGCTGATTGGCTGGGATGCCGGCTTCTTGGCCAATCAGCATCGAACCAGCCAAACAGCATGGAACCAGCTTCCCGGACAATCAAGATGTTGTGCCAAGATGGTAATGACATGCTGCCCAGCTTCCTGATTGCCCAGGAAGTCGGCTCCATGCTAGCAGACATACCGGTATCAGTTCTCAGTATCAGCAAGTACCAAAATATAAATCTTGGTACTCGTACTTGATACCGAAAAACCAGTATCGGTACATTCCTAGCTAAAATCATTCTTGTTTAGTCTGGGAGCGATAAATAGGCAGTAATACCTACCTTATTCCTCTCCCCAACAGCCGAGAAATGGCTTCAGCAGCCCGGTCTTGCAGCTTGAAGGAAGTATGCGGTAACTAGGAATAAGGTAACTATTACTGCTTGTTCCTCTACACCCCAGACTAAAGGATGCTTTAACCCTTGCAGTGTGTGTGTGTGTGTGTGTGTGTTGTGTTGGGTGGCACTATAAGGGTAATTTTTACTGCTGCCAAGGGTGGGGCTTTGAAAGAACTAACAACCTTTCCAAGCTATTTTAGGTAGCCATACGTGGCATGAATTTTGGCCAATTCCACCTGAATCGATATATATATTGCAGGTTTACTTTAAAAGGGCAGTCACACCTCCAAACCTGCAGAGTATCATCATCTTATCTGTGGAAGGGACAATAGTGATTGGGGTGGGCTTTCTAAAGCCGGGTATACACGGTTAGAATTTATGAAAAATGTAAAAGTTTTCCAGGAATTTTTTTTTCATTTGAGCAAAATGCTAAAAATGAATGTGGTTTTAAGTTGGGAAGCTCCATTCATTTCAAAATCAAATATTAAAAATCAAACAAAATATCGAACCAAATTAGTCAAGTCTCTGATGGCATTATTGAATGTTCTGATGAGATTTTTTGTATGGAGTTTGGTATGAATTTTAACCATGTATAAAGTGTTAAAAATAGCCGGTCTGGGTGAGTATCATGTCTATGGTTAAAATGTCTTTGTTTACTATTTAAATACATAAGAGTTAAAGGCTAACTCCACTTTTTTGGACCATGTTTCATGTTACACCCACAGTTAGGGTGTAACATGAAAGATGGTCACAATCCACAGCAAACCATGACCAAGACTCCACTCCTTGAAGAATCATGGGGTTTTTCAACCTACAGCATCTTGTTTTTTTTTTCTTTTCTTAAATTCTGCATGGCTGTGACACATCATTAATTCACAGATCTATTCAGTGGATCTACAAATGGAAAGCCAGCAAGTCTCAACTACCCCTGTGGCAGAGGGACTCGTAGATCTCAAAAGAGCACTCCCACCGCACTTGTCCGTTGATAACGTCTAAAGGTCTGTACCTCAGTACACATTGGTTCCAAGAACCATCCGCACTCCTTATGGTCTGCAACCTTCCAATGGTGGTTGTGCTCTGGTTATCACACAGATGGCGCCGTGCAAAGCTCAGAATAGTCTCAACAGTTCACCAGCACACACACACACAGATGAATTCAATATCTCTTTAATATGTTTATTGAAAAATGTCACGGCATGTCATTAGAAGCTGAAGCTAGTGTTTCGGGGACCTCGCAGGGACCCTTCATCAGATGTCACTATGTTGCTCTGATGAAGGGTCCCTGCGAGGTCCCCGAAACGCTAGCTTCAGCTTCTAATGACATGTCGTGACATTTTTCAATAAACATATCAAAGAGATATTGAATTCATCTGTGTGTGTGCCGGTGACCTGTTGAGACTATTCAGTACACATTGGGGTTGAAGCGATAGTATACAGGAGCCTGTGCATTGCACATGTGATACACTGATAGTTGCTCCAATGCAAAAAATAACTAAATGTACATTTAAAAAACAAACAAAATTGGCGCAAAAAGTGGAATTTGCATTTAAAGCATATCTAAAGCCAAATTAGTTTTTAGTTATAAATAGTTTTAGTTATAAATAGAATGATGAAGGGTTCAAACTCCAGGTCAGGTTTTTATTGCTGTCTGTGTCCTCGCTATGTCTATGTGTCTTGGAAATCACGGTCAATGGGACTGAAAGTGAAAGAAATCCTAAATGTTGAGTTTTCACGAAAATAGCAATAGGGGGGTAACTCTTTCAATGAGAACACTTGTTCTGGGGACAACTCTCAATAAGGAAATATACACCACTGTGGAAAGACTTCCTCTCACTTCCTGTTGTGTCTACAGGACATGAAGTGAGAGGAGATCACTCGAATGCAACATAGATGGCAAAATACATTGAAAATAATAGGGGTTTAAACTATTCCCTACTCTATTCAAAATAAAACGGCATTAGATATAATTGAAAGTGGAACTACACCCTCCAATCTTTTATAGCCAAGGAAGGTGCCATCTTAGCCTCCATTTGGTTTGCAGTTGCCATGGTGCTTTACATGTGATCAGTTATGACACCAGCCATTTGTGAGCTTGAAAGTTCAGTTGAGAGCTGAAATAAGTGCACTGGCAACCTTTCACTTGGCATGCCTTGAAAGTAATGGTTTTAGGAGACATTATATTGCTGGATCTAGTACTGCTTTAAACTGGCACTCCTACTGATAGAAGGTTAGAATAACAGCCTTTGAGCACTAAGCCTTCTACAAATTCCCTGCTGACATTCACAGTCATTGTAACAATGACAAAATTCTCAGAAAAACAGGTGATCTTGATTGTCTGAAGTGAACAATATATACAGTGTTATCTCAGTATACCCTTTCTCTATTTACTAGTATGGCTCACGTTTTATAGGTATAGTTTTGCCCTACCTGGTTCTCACCTTTGCTATAGATATCACTGAGGTGGATTTCACTCTAACCTGCAGTGAGAATAGAGAAGAGAAATCCACATACAAATACAAGCAAAGATTCTCTAGGTATTCCAGGTACTGTAAACATCTGCATCTTTTATTATACATGTCTTGGGTTATTAAGCTATTCTCTTAAGGTTCCGATTTCCTTTGCTGACATTCCAGGATGAATCTTTCAGCTGTTGAGAATGGTACAATGCCAAAGCCTCAGGTTATGTCCTGAAAGGTTTTCTGAAAAGAATCTATAACCTAATCACATTATACATAGTGAATTTGATTAAGGGCAATGCAGTAGGAAATTAGATGGAGAGGACTATCAGATGGGAAATTAGTAGGCTTGAGGTATTAAGGAAATGTAGTACATGCGATACTACAAGAGTCCCATCTGTTATGGTTTCTTGTTAAGCTTTTCTTTGGATAGTCATATCACAATTCAGACCAGATTCAAGAAATTACCTGCAATGACCAAGCAAACATCTGGCCATGAGGGCAAGGGCCATGAGGGCAATAATGAGTGCTTTTGAATAATCAGAAATGCTTGCTTTACTGCATTCTAATACAATTGTTGCAGCATGGGTACCTACCCTTTTCTCTTCAGAGAACGGGCTGAGTCCAACAACTGTGCTAAGAATATAACATTTTCGTTCATTTCTAGCAAATCTAGGTATAACTTTTCCCTGTGCTCAGAGCTCCTGCTCTGATTTTCTAGAGGACAATTTCTTAATATAAATTTCCGCTGACTGAAGAAGAGTTCATTTGGTTTAACACAGCAGAGTAGCTCTGGCCATAGATCACAGCAACAGACACAATATAGTCTGTGCCTCCCCAGTCATATGTCAGGAGACATAATTGAAAATGGTGTGGGGAAGGGAATGATATTAGCTAGGTCAATTAGATCCTTTTTTTTTTTACTAGTCTTAAAGAAGAACTCTGGGCTAAATGAAGAACAGGTTATAATGTAAAAGGCATAGTCCACTTTTTTTTGGGGGGGGAGGGGGGGACAACTTGTATAGTTATGATTTTTTTATACTGGGGCTAGTAAAGCATTACAACTGCAATAAGTGCAATGCGCCTGCAGATTCTCCCTCCCATGTCTGTATCTCGGTTTGGCTTTACTTCTCTTTTAAAGGAAACATGTAATATGAGAGTAATATGAAAACTACCATTGCTGATCCCTTTCTGAAAAATGTTTGTTGCCTGGCTGGCCTTCTGTGGCTATGATTTTTGCTGTACTGAAAAAAAAAACACCCAGATTAAGAAGAAATCCTAATCTGCTTATGCTTAGTCATTAACTCAGAAAGTACTGATGTCAGTGGATCAGCATCACAGACAGAAAACCAGTATTTACATAAGAGAGGATCCTAATGGAAAATGGTACATGTGTGTGTGTGTTGTAATGTAGCCACCACTCTAAGCTCACTTCTGGGATGGACTACAATCTGAGGTTTAGTTTATTAACTTGAAATAAATTGAGACTGTAGTCCACCCTGGGAGCGAGCTTGGAGCGGTGGCTACTTTACAACACACAGAGACAATGCGGAACAAACATAGCCACCCTCTAGAAGGAAGGACACAGTCAGCACAAATTCAGAGGTGATTGGAGGATCTACAGCTGAGTGATGCACAAATAAAGTACAGCTTTGTAACTAGTTAAGGTACTTGAATACATTTTTAAGATTTAACTCCTGAGATTAGTGTCACTTTAAAATAGGGGTCATGTTCTGCTGGTAAAGAAGATTGCCTGAAAACTGCTAAGGACCCCTAGACCCAGAGCCATCCCTTCTGCTTTTCAAACATAGAAGTAAAGTCACAAAGACTTCTCCTTTGGGATCTACCAAACATGTTGGGAATGGTTTTCCGTGTGCCATCCCTCTGTAGTCAGAAGGCCTATCTGGGTATTAAAGTACTCTGTAAAAAATGAAGAAACAATGTCCCTTTAAGATGAATCCCAGTGCTGAAGGCTACATCATTCAAACACAGTAACAGACACTGAGGGGGTCATTCACAAAGCTGCCAAAGGCACCCGAGTGAATAACCGAGCCGAAGTGAAGTGAGCCAAACACTGTTCGGCTATTCACTTCTGGCTTGTACAGCTGTACATCGGCTGCAATCAGCCTACATCGGCTGCCTTTGGCTGCACTTTGGTCAGCCGAACATGCTCTGCACGTTCAGCTGAAACGAAGGGCCGAAGGCCTTCGACTCAGCCAATCGAACATCTGGATCAGCTGAGCCGAAGCTCCGGCAGCTCACTCATATGAGTGAATAGACGAATGACGGCGAGCAGCATTCGGATCGGCTATTCTGCTCGATACCTCCGTGGTACCGAGCAGAATAGAAAATCAATAAAAAGAGTTTTAAAAAAGAAGGTTGGAAAAATATTTAAAAAAAGGAAATAAATAGTAAAATTAAAAAATAAATAAAGATTAAAAAAAACTAAACAAAACCCAATTGAGCAGAGATAGCAGTGACAGCTAGCTCCCCCCAACTGTTTCCTATTGGCCAGCACCTGCTGGAGTCTTCTAGCAGGTCCCGGCCAATAAATAACAACTGGGTGGAGCCGGCTGTGACGTCACGGCCGGCTCCACCCAGTTGTTATTGTTTAATGACAGATCAGCGTCATTTGGGGACACTAATCTGTCATTACAACTGGGCGGAGCCACTCACCTGGCTCCACCCAGCTGTAATTTTCTGGGTTTATGGCCGACCTTCGGCAGGCCATTCGCCCCACTTCAGGTGTAACTTCGGCTCAGTCCAGCCGAAGCATATGCCTTCGGCTCAGCTGAGCCGCTTGGACGCCTTCGGCTGCTGTATGGGCTATAGTGAATAGCCCCAAAGAACAGCCCCAAAGAAACATATTAAAAAGTATGATACAAATAAAACTTTTATTCAAAGGTATTAAACTTGTAGGTACAATATAAGTATTCTTATTAAATAAAACAACAGAAGGTAAACAAGTGGTAAACAATAAATGTCAAACTAAAACAGAGTCTATAAAAATAAAGTGTCAGGTTGTCATGCCGATCCCTTTATTCAAGTAACTGTAACTAGAAAAGTAAAAATAAAAAACAGAACACAAAACCTAGACTACATGTAAATTAATGAATTACTATTTGCCCGAATTTACGAAAAATGTATTCAGGCACATAATAATTTGTTTGAGAATGCGTGGCGACCATGTTGGCCACTGGTGCGTTCTGCGAATACGTGCCACCATCTTGGAGGCGGGGAGTATGACGTCACATGACGCCGTGCATGCGTGGCGTCAGGTGACGTCACTCGCCGATTTAGGCGCGCCATCTTGGTGTATATCTAGATATACACCAAGATGGCGGCACCAGTGGCTGAATCCAAAATAGCATAACAATTTGTGTTGTTTGGTGAAACGAATGAAAATGTTTTTAGTTTTCGTTCATTTCATCTGAAATTAATTTTTAGTCTTTGCACATGTCTAATAATGTGTGTGTGGGTGGGAATTTTCACCTTTTTTAAAATAATTTTTTTAATGTTTTATAATTGTTTATTTTCATTTTTTTTTTTTTTATAACTTTTATTCAAAGGTATTAAACTTGTAGGTACAATATAAGTATTCTTATTAAATAAAACAACAGAAGGTAAACAAGTGGTAAACAATAAATGTCAAACTAAAACAGAGTCTATAAAAATAAAGTGTCAGGTTGTCATGCCGATCCCTTTATTCAAGTAACTGTAACTAGAAAAGTAAAAATAAAAAACAGAACACAAAACCTAGACTACATGTAAATTAATGAATTACTATTTGCCCGAATTTACGAAAAATGTATTCAGGCACATAATAATTTGTTTGAGAATGCGTGGCGACCATGTTGGCCACTGGTGCGTTCTGCGAATACGTGCCACCATCTTGGAGGCGGGGAGTATGACGTCACATGACGCCGTGCATGCGTGGCGTCAGGTGACGTCACTCGCCGATTTAGGCGCGCCATCTTGGTGTATATCTAGATATACACCAAGATGGCGGCACCAGTGGCTGAATCCAAAATAGCATAACAATTTGTGTTGTTTGGTGAAACGAATGAAAATGTTTTTAGTTTTCGTTCATTTCATCTGAAATTAATTTTTAGTCTTTGCACATGTCTAATAATGTGTGTGTGGGTGGGAATTTTCACCTTTTTTAAAATAATTTTTTTAATGTTTTATAATTGTTTATTTTCATTTTTTTTTTTTTTACTGTTGGGGGGTGCTTTAGGAAAATATTAGGTGTCTAAACAGACCCCTGACATTTACCTTTTAAAATAGAAAAAGAAATTGAGGACACAGAGACCTCAATTTCTTTTTCTGTAGCCTCAGCACTCAATGAATGGGAAGCACTCAGTACAGAGGCTTCCCATTCATTCAGACACTGATGATAGTAAAATATTTACTATTAAGCAGTTTATGAATGGGGAAAAGCCTCTGTACTGAGTGCTACTCCCCATGTAAATCACATCCTGTTCATTCATAACTGGGCACACATAGTAATATGTGACCCCAGTTATTTACAAACACTGGAGTGATCAGACGCTCACTACGGTGTTTGCTCTGCACAGAGGATCGTTAAATATCAATTATATTTACCGATCCTCCGCTCGGCCACGCACAGAGCCGCTGTCATCCTGAAACTGACAAGATGACAGCGGTTGCTCTCTTCACCGCTCAGCAGTCCTGAAAGCTGTGGCTTCTCTTCTCCCTCCCGCCCGGCCATCCTGAAAGCAGGCAGCGCTCCCTCCTGTATGATTAAACCTCAACACTGCACTCTGGCATGCTTATACTGTTTAATAGGGTATTAAAATAGATGCAACATTTCCCAAAAGCATGTAAGCTATCACGTGAGGTACCTATCATGTATTACAATTTAAAAAATATTTAATAATAGTGTAGTTTCCCTGTGGGCCTACCATGTCTCAGTATAAACCATGTTTTTAAAATAACTACAAGACCACAGTACCCCCTTCCCTCAGATTTTCACATGAAAATACCATATAATAACACAAATAAAGATTACAGGTTTACCTGTCACATGAAAAGCAGCAAAATAATTAGGCACACTTGGCTAAAGTCAGTGAACCTATAATAATATAGATTTCATTTTGCAAACTGGATACATGATGAAATGGATCGATCTAGACTTGGTTGGTAATTTGATTGTGTGGTACTGATGAGCTTCTTGCCCTGAGGCATCCCGCTGGTGTTTTGAGAGGGGCAACATATTTTGGGGTGTGAGGCTGCCACCTAAAGCACCCAGTGCCTTAGGCATAGAGGCTGGCATTAATAAAACAGGGGTTTGTATTCTTGCATGCCTCTTAAAATATAAAGTCTGCAGTGTATATTCCTCAGGATCATCTTGCTAGTCACAGATCCCTTTTACTTTATCTGTTTTTTTTAGGTGCCTTATAGGTAAATATTTAGTGTCCTTAGAACTTCTAAATTAGCCCAGCCACTTTAAATTAACCTTGAATGCCTAATGCAGTTCAGGTATAAGGCCCCGTTCACACTGAGCGATTTATCGCACGGCAATTCCCGCGATATCGCTCTCCAATGCTTGGCAATGGGGCAAAGGGTTCTGCTGTCGCGGGTCCCGCGTCGCTACAGCAGGACCCTTTTTGGAGCGGATTTTGCTGCGATTCTAGCTTGCCAATGCAAGCATTTGCGCGATATCGCACGACAAACGCGCAATTTGCGAATCGCGCAGTGTGAATGGGGCCTAAAAGTGTCTGAGTGTTTTTTTTGGTCCACATAAGACCTCTAAAGTGTGTAGTTCTGCCATAAAAAAGCAAAAGTCTAAAGAAGTTTGTATTAGGGTTATGCTGTAGAGTAATTGTGTGTAGTGGCATTAACATTTATGTAATCATATAACCAAATATGAACAAGTGACACTGCGCTAAAATAAATTAAAATAAAAAACTCCTTTGTGTTTGTTATCTTGATCTTGTATCAAGGAGATTGCATATAATACTGACCACTAGGCTAGATTGGAAACCATCACTAGGACTTGCTATTGGACATTTGTTTTGATCTGGTTTATATAGATACACATATATGCATTGATACTATTTAACTGAATGGGAAGGCTTAGTTTTCACATTTGTATAACTATCTTGCATTAGTGATTTTGGATCTAGGAGGAGGGATGCACACACATGCTAAACACTCAATGGATGAATGAAAAACAAAAACAAAGGAGTTTTTTTAAATTTAATTTATTTTAGCGCAGTGTCACTTGATTCACAATATTGGGAATAGTGTTTTCACTATTTTTTTTGGCACAGCCGCTTATTATACATTCACATAGCGCAGTGGTTTTATTATTATATAACTACATATACTGCATATACTGTAAATATGATTTTTTAAATGAAAATCACTATGGCAGAACAATGTAATTAAACACCACTGAATAATATTGATAATGATGTACATGTATCTAAACAAGTTCTGTGATAATGAGAGTGACCTCCAGTGACTCTCCTCTCTCCAGTGAACATAGGTTCACCTCTTGATGGACATAGACTAATATCTATTAGTAAGGTTTGAGATGCTTTTCCCCATATATTGGGGTCAAAAGGAAAAAACTGTGAGAATCTCTGAACTAGAGAATTATATTGCTTTTCTGCAAAAATATAGCTCCAGTCAGCATTTTAAGACTTAAAGGACTAGAAGTGTGTTACTGGGAAAATCACCAGGTGAAAATAAAAGGAAAATAAATTATAATGAATGCAACCAGCACATCTAAGGACAGAAATTAAGAGGACTAAGGAGCAAGGTGCAGTGTTAGGATAAGTCCATTGTAAGAGGTGACAAACCAAACAAAAAATTGAAATCTGCTCTACCTCCTCACTTCTAAATCCACGCCGGTGCTCGGCAAAAGGTATCTGCTCAGTCTTGGCATCCATAAATATGTTTTTTTAAAAACAGCGCTCGAAAAGGGGATCATCCCAATGTAATCTTTATTTCATAACGGCAAAAAAACAGCTCCCAAAACTGCTGACACATTTCAGTCCCTACAATGGGCCTAAAACATCCAAATATTGAATCTTAAATCCTAACCAACACCTCCAACATTAGGTCTCAGCACAAGCAATGTGTGCTCAACTTCTTAAAAACTAGAATGTTCAAATAATCACAATCTGGTACATAGCAAAAGACGTACTGGCATTAATGTGTTAATCCAGATGTGCCAGTACCTCTTTTTCTATGTACCAGATATATTATTTTTTTGGGTGATATATTCATCTTGTATTGGCTTCTTGCATATTAATATTCACTGGGCAGAAAAAGCACAGAACGTTCCTCTCCTTGAACTGTTTTTATTTATTTTTATTTTACTGACTACTAGTCCGCCTCTTTCTGAAATGCTGAAAAAGACTGGTAAGCTACTGAAGACAGAGTAGTTACCTTAAAAAATTAAGGTTACAATTAACTGCTGTTTTCTGTTGACAAGATGCTGGAGCATTAAAGTGTATCCAAAATCAAAACAATGTAAACAAAATTTGGATGGGGTAGGGAAGGGCTACAACCCCTGCCACGTTCTTAAAACTGTTAGTTTCCGTTTGGGAGATTCATCCACTATATTTGTCCTCTTGGCCATTGTCAGTGAGACACAAAGTGATGGGACATCTATTGTTTTGTAGCTGTCAGTACAAAAGGCGATAAGGTAAGGTCTACCAAAGCTGATACCCATTCGGGTGACAATTGTCGAAGGGCAGATTTCCCCTTACAAAGGCTTCCTACTGTATCACCAAGACAGGAAGTGAAGGGAAAATCCCTTCACTGTAGACACCATCCAAAACAAAACTTATTGGGTTTAGAGATATTCAAATCAGTTAACAGTATTTATGGATTCTGTTAATTAAATCTCAGGCCTGTTAACTAAATCTTAAGGCCTGTATATTACCATCAGCAGTCACTCTACCTGCTTTATCTTTATTTGCATTATGGAGAATGGGAACATCTATTTAGTTGCAGTAGAAATAAGACTTCAAGGTTGCTAGGAAAAAAGTCAGGAGCTAAGAACACACTGATAAAGTCCACAAGAAATATAAGAAGTTTGCAGGGTCCAAGCCCATAGAACTCCACCTCTAATGTAAATATTACTTTTGGTTGAACTGACTCCATTATCTAACAGAGAATTGATACATTCACCAGACTGACACACGAGAATCATGGGATAAAAAAACACTTATATAGTTTACATATGTTGCCGGCTCAGCACAATGGCTACAAAGCAGACATTGTTTCGAGTTATTTTTATCAATGGATACTTAGGAATGCTGAAGTGCATTTAGCTCTGAAAAGATGCATATTTTACATTCTGTCCACTTCAAGCTAAATATATACTACAGAACAGCTGAAGAAACAGGGCACATTACCTTGGGCTTTTCATCCAGAATCTGCTGACGAATCTCCTTGTGTTTTTCTATAAGCTTCTCTTGTCTTTTGCTCTGAGCATCTTCTAACTGGAAAAATAACAGAAAACAGTGAGTAAAACTTTGTCTAGTTCAAACTCTTATGAATGCAAATGTTGGGCTAAAACATTGGGCCAATATAATAGGCTACCATACCTTTCAGTGATTGTAACCTCTAACAAAGAACTTCTCTTATTTACTCCCTTTTTGGTCTTCTAAAAAAAACACTCAAATGGTATATTTATATCAGTTCGATAAGGGCAAAAAATAATACCTGATGATTCTGACAGAAATCCAGTGCTGTCCTGTATCCTGTACACACTGCAGTTTGCTTGGACTATTACTAGCACATCAGGAGTCTTCGGAACAGGATAGTTTCTTAAATTAAAGAAGACAATAGCAGAATTTCAGAGTAGCCCCAGTGACCTTGTCACTGTTGCCTGAGGAAGGGTCTGGCTTGTGCTCCGAAACATTGTTACTGTCTCATGTAACTGATTAAATTATCCTATTCAGAAGACTCATGATGTGCTGCTGATAATACAAGCGGTTATAGAATGGCAACACCAGCTGTCCAAGATCCCTACAGCACTCATTTCCCTGGGGCCTTTAAAATGTATGGAGTGCACCACATGCTTCAATTGTGGCTCTGTGTACCCTGCAGTCCTATCTCAAGCATTACCAACCCTGTCACCAATATGAGCTACAGAACACCTTTCCCCTATTTTATGATATAAGGAGAGGAGGAGGTATTCTGCAGTCTTAACACTTCTTGTCCTAGTGCTGCTACTCTATGGATACAGTACAGTAAGTGAGCATTGTCACCCTAGGCCAGAAAGCAAGTTACCTGCAAAAGGTGGTTATAAAGAAAAAAAAGCCTGACAAAAAGAAAACAAATGCAGCCAACTTTAAATGATACTAAACTCAAGGTAAATCTTAAAAATGCATTTAAGTACCTTACCTATTAACAAAATCTAGCTTATTTGTGTATCCCTCGGCTGGAGATCCTCAGATCATCTATGAGCATGTGCTGACACTGTGCTTCCCTTTTGAAAGGGTGGCTACTTTTGTCCCGCATGATCCATGTACGTGTTGTAAAGTAGCCACCACTCCAAGCTTGCTCCTGTGATGGACTACGATCTCATGATTAGTTTACTAATTTGTATTGAGATTGTACTTGTAGTCCATCACAAGAGGGAGCTTGGAGCGGTGGCTACTTTACAACACACACAGGGACCATGGGGAACAAAAGTAGCCACCCTCCAGAAGGAAGGACAGTGTCAGCACCAATTCAGAGATGATTTGAGGTTCACAGCTGAGAGATGATTTGAGGTTCACAGATTTGAGGTTCACACATTTGTGTTAATAGTTAATGTACCTGATTGCATTTTTAAGATGTAATTCCTAAGTTTAGTGTTACTTTAAATTAGGACTGGTAAGCTAAAATATATTTTATTTAATTTTTCTTCTTGAGTTTAGATATACATTAAATGAGATGATCGCAAGTACGATCTGCCTGTCCAAGATGGGCAGATCGTACGTTTTTTAAATTACTTTACAACCATCGCAAGACTAAGGTCTTGCGATGGTTGTAAAGTGTATGGCCACCTTAAAGCTATGTGTATGTGGATTTCTGAAGACTACCTAACTCAGATTGGCCTGCAAACCTGTTGCTTTAGCGGTTCCCTGAGTGCAACAAGCAGTGTCTCTAATGTTTACACCTGTTCTTGACTGGTTGTGTCCAGTGGAATAAATCTGAATACAACATATAAACACTGTAGTATTTGACAGTTGTTGATAAGACAGACCCCTCCATATCTTTTTTAAACTCTTTAGATAGTTTGCTGTATGTAAACCCCTGGTGCCTAACACATGGCCCTCCAGTGCTCATTGCATTGAGGTTGGGTTCAACCATCTTCGCCACTGGTAGGGCCAAATATGTAGGGATCTGCCAGGAATCTAAACCCAAAAAACAAAAAATGAATGTATGGTAGCTTACCCTCCATTGCATGTGTTTAGTTTATTGATTTGTCTCTGCAAGCTTTATTTTTCTTTATTTGTACTTAATGTCCTTGTCAGTAAAGACCCATTTGCCCTGGGATGTCACAAAGAGTTAATGTCCTGCATTTCAAGAAAACACTCATTTATGTAAGAAAACGGCTGCTTGTTCAATGTGTACACGCCATTCGCACCTAATGCACCTCTGTGAGTTCCTTGAGTGAGGTTCTGTTGAAGCAGTCTGTAGCTACTGGTGCCCCTTAAATTGAATTTTGCTTCTTTCTTTCCAGTTTAAGCACACAGCATGGTGGAGCTGAATAATGATAGTGTCATTATAATCTAGTTGCCTCAGTTGGCTGAACAAAATATTCCACCAGAAAATCAATATATTTGATTAATAAAACAAAAATCTTCATCAGAAGCCATATTTTATAGCATGGCCTGTTCTAGCTGCCAAGGTAGATTGTGTGCTACAGTGTCCAGCAAAGATTTAGGGTCAGATGTAGGGTTAGGAATAGTAATAGTGTTAGAGCTGTGTTTAGATCTGAGCCTACAGTTAGGGCTAGATTTAGGATTTTGGTAGGGCTATTGTTAGGGACTAGAAAATTTGAAGACATTATAATATTATACAAATCAAGAGTAATAGTTTACATTTCACTACACTTCACTACAAAATAAATACTATTAATACTATTTTATTAATATTGGTGAAGAAGCCTGAAAGTAAATTTGTCAACTTAAAGTGCCTACATTTTTATAATACACCTGCTCAATGAGAGACACCTGAGCTCAATTAACCCCTCCCCCTAACAAGAGCATCTCAATGATTTGATATGAATGAAGGTTACCTTGGCTAATGAATTTTGTCATCAAATGCTAAATTGGAATTGCCTTGATCTGTGACAAGTGGGGTTGATATATAACACTTCCTGCCACTAGATGGAGTGGAGAAGTGTATGGCTGGGCAGAAGTTTTATAAATAAACTCCTTAAAGTGTATGTAAACCCGAACAGATAACTTCTCTCATTTTCTTCCCCTTAGTCTGTTAACTATACAATTGAAAGCATTTTGTTATACTTGTTTGTGTAAGTTTTAACCAAAAAGCCAGCTGACTCTGTCAGAAATTCATAGCTGTTCTGTGTCCTGCTCTGTGTTATATCACACTCTCAGCGGAATATATCAAAACTGGAGCAGACAAAATCTGGAGCAGCTGTGGATGGCAACCAATCGGCTTCTCTCTTAAGTTTGTTCAGTTAAGATTTGAAAATGAGAGAGAGGTGCTGATTGGTTGCCGTGCACAATTGCTCCAGATTTTGATTGCTCCAGTTTTGATAAATTCCCCTCTCAATCTGTGTTATCTCAACCAGTGTAATAAGCCCTTCCAACTGGGCAGGGCTGACACCGTTTTTTGTGATTTCAGTCTAGAAAATACTGTGAATGAATGTCACTAGCACACCAAATATTCGTTCAGAATAACCAAGTGTTCATTTAATGAACACACATGTGGTTTTAAAGCGCTTTCCAGGCTGCGCAGGGTCCTCTTCATCAGGCTCAGTAATGACGAGTCTAGAAAAGGCACCTCAACAGGAAATTAGTGACTGCATTTCTGGCAGATTAATGGTATTTCTTTGTACTCACAGGGCCTATAACACCTTGTCTCTGGCCATATGCACATATGTGGCAGCATAGCAGTGGGCTTTGATGCTGTGCTGCCACATACATGTGTACAGCCAGTGCCCCTGCCTTGTGATGTGGATGTGCTTAATTGCACCCCCAACTCTTTGACCTCACTGCCACCAACATCTCCCAGCGACTGTTTATGATCACCAATCATAAACGGAAAGCCAATCACAGTGATCACATGACTGGACAGAACCCCTTAAAGGGCTGGCAATTGCCAGCAGAAAGGGATTAAAGGGATAAAACCTGGGGAAATGCATTGAGAATGTAGTGTATATATTGTTTTTTTTTCACCACAACATATACTTGAACTGAAATTTAGATTTACCTGGAGGGTGCTACTCAGGCTTGCTTCTAGTTGTGCTGCTGCCCTGAATATCTAAATCTCATTTTTATGACCTAGACTTCAGCATTCTGCCCATGACTTAATTTCCTATATTCTACATACAATGGCGCATTACTGCAAGCTCTAAAATGTTTGTGCTATGGCATTATACTATGCTTTAAATGTGAAGTTACAGCCCTTCAACCGCAGCCAGTTTCCTTAGAGCAAACTGTTCTGGTTGGACATACAGATATGTTTTGGGGTGGTATTCCCTGTAATTAGAGTAATGAAAAATATAAATTGGCTTCACGTACATGTTTTTCACTTATCAAGCAGTGTAATTAAAAAATGCTAATTCACTCAAAATGATTTAGTTCAGTGTACAGAGCCTTAATGCTATAAGAAATGTAACTTCCAGAAATAATTATTTAGTTAATCTCTCCAATGAAGCGCTTGCCAACTGATATTCTGCTATGTTACCTACTTGTTACCCTAGGCCTCATGATGAAGTGTGTGAAAATAAAGTGGATTGCCCAGAGCATCCAAAACAACTGTTGCTTTTTGACTGTCTAATACATGCTTATATGGACGCTTCCTTTAAAGCATATCTAAACCCAAAACCCAAAAATGTATATGATGCAGCTTGCCAGCCCCTGGATGTGGTGGCTGCATTGGTTTTCTTTTTTTAGGCTTTTTATTTTATTTTACCTGATGGTCCTGTGAATAACATCATAACCCCAACTGTCCTGATTATAGTGGGACTGTCCTGGGATTTCAACCAAATACTGGGGTCCCACCTCATGTCCGGGTTCCATGTCAAAGCCTTGGCAGGGCAGTATGGCTTCCACTATGTGGAATATGTGCTTCTTACACCTCTGTTTTAAAAACTTAGGGTTCAATTTAGAAACAATTCTTAGGGCCATTCACTGTTTTTTTGCAGTTCGACTGTATTGTGATGTAATATTTTGGCCACTAGATGGACAGAGGACCAGAGGAAAAAATACTTCTCAGATTTTAAGTATGGTTCTGTTGTTTACAAACCATGAAACCACACTTCCACTAACCTATTTCTATTATATATCATTGTGTGGCTTGTTTTAACACTTTGTATATACTGTATATTTGTATATAGGACAGCAAAACATGTCACAGAGGAAACGTGGACAAACTGAACTAAAGTTAGACCCATAAGCAGTGACCATGGTACACTGAGTGCAAACCATAATCCTATTCTCTTTATAATTCATTATTACACTGGAAAAATCTATATGAACATACATAACAAAAGCATGGGTGTGCCAATATCTATCTATACTGTATATCATGAATGAGTCTCTTGTTTGACTTGAGTTGTACTCTGTCTTCAGGCAGGATTACAGAAAAGCTTACGCTTTGTGAATATTTTTAGATTTTTAGTTTCATAAGATGAACAGACAATATAGGGCATATATAGTTTGCATGGGGTATGCATTGCATTCTGTTACAAGACTAAGTACAAGATGGAAATTGCTATCTACAAAATAGCTTTATTGTTTAAGTCAAACACGAGGAAAATAACATGCTGTTTTCACATTTGTAATTCCTAAAACATACAGATTTCTATATAGAGACTCTCCAGCTACATTTTAAAACACATCCAATATTAACTTTTAAAAAAACAACCTGGAGGATTTTTTTTTATGCAGTGCTGCAAAGTAAAGTAATCCTTATTGACGGACCTTGCAGCCTGATGCTAAGTCCCTGGGAAACCAGTTTCCCTTCATGATGTCATAGCCACAATTGTGGCTCAAAATGTGTATTCATATGTGCCTGTTGTGCAATTTGATTGGTTAATATGTAGCATGTGCCTCAGTATCGGAACTGGGGGTAACATATTGTTGGTAGATGACCAATTAACACGAGCAGCAGGGGCATGCAAGCTTTGATTGGTCTGGGTGGCAATGACCTCCATCAGGCTGGCAGGCTGTCTTGGACTGGTGGTCAGGCAACAAAGTCTTTTATTACCAGCCAGGCCCTCCGAGGCTGAATTAAGTGTTAAAGTTCAAGCTGCTCTTTTTTTGTGAAATCTTTATGTGAAGCTTATA
This sequence comes from Nanorana parkeri, assembly GCF_000935625.1. Lineage (NCBI taxonomy): Eukaryota > Metazoa > Chordata > Amphibia > Anura > Dicroglossidae > Nanorana > Nanorana parkeri. The sequence continues at coordinate 2,171,364 of NW_017306296.1, read as the reverse complement.
TTAACTATTAAATAGAACACGTGGACATTTTGTATCAATACAAATCAAAAAATACACACATTTTTAATGCCTGGCACTGCTTCCTAACTATACAACTGAAGTGTCTGTCTTCTCCATGTTGCCCTTGCTGGCATCTTCAATGACCGGGATAGCCCAACAGAGACAGAGATAGCCCAACCAGAAATCCCAGTACTGTTCAGCAGTTGTTGATACAACTAACTAAATGATGGTGTCTGACTTGGCTAATATATTCCCCATAATAAATATCAATATTGGGTGACGTAGGCTCTAAAGCTAACAGGTCACAAACCTGGGTAATTTTAATTCAGTATTTACAAGATTAAAGAATCATAAATGAAGCTCAGGATGTAGGAGGGGCAGGGCAAAACATTTTCTAATTTAATGGTTATTTTAGCATGACGCTTTCACTGAAGGTAACCTCTGCTTTGGATTGTTTTATCCTATGCTCAGTTTGGATTGTGCAGATTAATAATAGGTTTACTATAGTGAACAAAAAACGGATGCTTTCAAGTGACACTTTATAGTGAATCTATGGTTTCTACATATAGTGCAAAGCAATAGGTTCACTTACTAGCCTGTTAACCGCCCAACTTGCTACTTTAACTTTCTTTTACTTTTCTCCCCGCCACCCTGTTCACCCAATAAAATGCAGGAAAATACAATCTCCTTCCCCTTACAGGAAAGTATATAACTCTCTACCCTTCCTTCCATGGTGCAGCACAGGCTGACTGGATGGCCAATCACCTGGCTTGATTAAGGGGTTAAATGGAAGGTAAGAACCTGTTGTATGGGAAAAATACTGTATGGCCAAAATTATTTTTTTCTGCCTTATTTACCAATGTGAAACCCTACACCCATGATCCCAGGGACTTAACCACAGATATGAAATATGGTTTATGCTTCTACAGACATACTTCCTGTTTGTTGCTGTAGATTGAATTTTTACCCTACAAATTACTTATTTTCTTCTGCAAACACAATGATGTTTCCACTACCTAATCTATTACAGTCATTATTCCTCTGAAACATAGATGCAGCAATCAGAAAATAATAAAATGAGTCTACCCAGCAAGGACCAGTAACCACATATTCACCATTAAAAGGAACACATGGATATTCAATACACAAACAATGAAATCAGAGACGCACCCTTTTAATGTACTGCACTACTTCCTGGATATACGATCGGATCATCTCTGTCTTCTCCCTGTGGAGAAAATATAAAGGTCACCACTAAATGTAGCAATATATTTAAAGTAATGCAATAAAACAGTAAATAAACAGTACTCCATTCCCAATGACAAAGGAAACTAAAATGGCTGTGGGCCCATTTTATTGTAATGTTTTAAAATTTGTATGTTTTAAATATATTTATTTGCTCCCCATTCAAGGCTGCAATCACAGCATTTGGCAGAGATAAGTCTTCCAGCACCAACTTCCTTCGTAGTTCAGAAATGTCATGTATTGTGAAGGTATGTCACAATAATCCATATCCTTTAGGAACACCCAACTGTCACCATGGCCACCAGTCATTGCAGCACTATGGCGCACTATGCATGGTACACTTTCTTAAAACTCACAGAGACTTGCCCCTAACATGAAGGGGCTAGTTGGTTTTGTTTGCATCCCAGGCCGAAGGTTCCCAGATCTCCCCTGTATCTACCTAAATATTCTGCAACTCGAACGCAAGGCCTGTATAGAGATCCCTTCACACAAATTCATAAACATTTTTGGCTGCTGGGCTTGCAAACCTGAAAAAATTTAGACTTTTGTATTTTATGTGCCAGGGATGAACCTGGCCTGCAAAGAAATGAAATGGCATTCAGAGACCTTTTGTAGAAAGACCTTTGTAAGCCTGACAACAGTTAAAATGTTTCCTGGTTAGTATTAGTTCAAAGATTTACCTGGAGTGGCAGGGCTGCCAGGATTGGCACATAACCATCTACACATAACGCACTCCTCATCCATGTAGTATTAACAGAGAACAATTCTATAAGTAAAAGACCTATACTTACTCTTCCATTTGATTTTTGTCTTTTGATTTTGTTTCTGTGACTTTTTCTTGTCGTTTCTTGTCCATCTTCTTTTTTAATTCTTTCTTTTCTCTGAAAGAGAAGACAAGTGGAGATTGATGAAGAAAGATGAAACATTATCTATGATCCCACTGATCATGAGATAGATTATAAGCCTGATGCTTACTTCTCACATGTTTCTTTGAGTTTTTTTAGTTGGTTGTTCTGGCACTCCTCTGCCACATCTGTGAGTTTCTGGATGAGCTGGAATAGAGACCTGAGATATTAGTGGTCAGAGGTGGTAAGTAGGACACCATAACTATCTGTTATTGGGACACAAATGTTGTTTGATAGACAATATATTCTATTAGAACCTATCTCTTCTGGGGACATGAGATCAGACATAGACATACTGTCTACGCAGTAGACATGTGCGATTCGTTTCGTTACGAATCGAAGTTCGTACGAATTTTCCAGAAATTCCGAATTTCAGTTTCCGAATTATATCCGAAATACGAAATTCCGTTAACGAATTTCGGATCCGAATTTCTTTGAAACAGGAACTATGCTGCATGGGATACTATCAAGAGAGACACATGGGAAGACACAGGTGGTCATCATCATGGAGGCCCATGGTGTTGAATACTAATGAACCTCTGTACCAGCAAGTACCTGTGTCAGTCTATAAATCAATCTTTATTTTCACGTAGACATCACATCTTAGCACTAATAAGCTGCAATATATTACATAATTGTTATTGGGTTTAGATATCCTTTAGGTTAAGATTAAAGGAAACTTCTACTAAGTAAAAAATAGAATCTACTTTTGCAGAACGGAAAATGCTTAGATGTCATGGTGATTCAGTAGTTTAAATAGTTTCTGTGGCACCAGAACAGGTATGCAGATCAGGAGTTTTGACTTTCTAATTTGCATGCGTGTTTGCAGTGCTGAAGCCAGGGAACTTTGACCTTCAAAAGCATGTTATAAATGCCAGCTCCTATTTAGCTTTCATGGTATGTTCATTTTAAAGCCAAACCCCTGGTAAAAGGTTGAATTCAAAGCTGTAATACATATACATGATTTGTTTTTCCTGCCAAAGAATGTGTATTCCTGTCCTTCTGTTCTTAAGATTTACACAGCAATGCCATAAAGCACAACCAGATGTATTACCTGACGTTTTATCTAGCACAGTTATGCAATACAGTTACTTCCCTGTGATTGGACATTGAAGGAACAGCAGCAGACTGACTCTTCCTACCTGCATGTTCCTTGTCAGCACATGCATGCACTAGAAATGAATGGCTCCTATGGCTGCCCTTCTCTTTCCCTGTGTGAGTTTTGTCATAAAAAGGGTTACAAAAACTGATACCAAGTCAAAATCAGGTACCTCAGGTGCATTTAAAAATAAATGTAATCATTTTAATGACTACATTACCCTGGTTTTTATCTGCCTGAAGTTCAGGTTGAATTCCCTTTGCAAGTCCTGATTTCCATACTTGTTCTGGGTCATTAGCTCAGAAAGCAATTAAAGCCATTGGATCGGCATGGCACCCAGGCAAATATCATGTTAAGGAAAAGGCAAAGTAAAGACAGCCTACTTATATATCTCAGATTTTACGGGTCTCCCGGAATACCTTCCTTGTCGTGTTTTCTCTGAGCAGATTATTCTAGCGATACAGAAGTCCAATATAAAAAAGTTTCACGTATCACACAAACAGGAATTCTCTGACTGTGCGTAGAATTATAACAAGGTGATAAAAAGCCCACAGCTGAAAAGCATGCAAACCATAATTATGTATTGTTATTTGTCGGAGAAAAATCTTTCCAGTTCCGAACAATGAACAATTCATAAATGAAATACCTATTAAAAGAACAGTTGGCTCATTCATGTGTAAAGTAGATTTAAGTCTGAACAAATATTAATTTAAATGGAGCCCAGGGGGATACTTTAATTGTACCTTACTCCGAGTACAATGCAGAATCGTAGAGGATAATTAAACCATCCAAGAATGTAAATTGGCTTAAACACTTAAATGAATTGCTTAATGTGTGGAGTAGTTTTGAGGTAAAAATTTAGAGGCTCCTAACCAGTGGGTGGCATCAAGTAGAGTGGCATGTTTGGTATGCAAATACTTCACAAAGCTGATCTATGGGTGGCTGAAACAGTCCAATAATGGTAAGCAATATGACAGATTGAAGACAACAACAACCCCATGTTGACTACCTGTCAGATGTCCTCATTGAATGCATAGATTTTCCACCATCTTGACAATATTTTCCTTTTCTCCATAGAAAAAGGAACTAGATTTTTACTATTTATTATTATTATTATTATTCAGAATTTAAATAGCGCCAACCAGGGCTCAAAATTTCAGGTCCTGAGCTACTAGCCAGGCCTTCAAAGTTACTCGCCACCAGTTGCCCTGCATAACACAAACAAACACACACAGGGCACAACGCGCACACAGCACAGCACACATACAGCCACAGCACAACGCACAAGGCATTACACATACAGCCACAGCACAACGCACAGAGCATTACACATACACATTTCATCTGAAATTAATTTTTAGTGTTCTCACATGTCTAATAATATGCGTGTGGGGGGGAGCAGTTTTCACTTTTTTAAAATATTTTTTTACATGGAAGCACTCAGTACAGAGTCTTCCCATTCATTCATACACTGATAGTAAAATATTTACTATCAGCTGTTTCTGAATGGTGAGGAGCCTCTGTACTGAGTGTTTCTCCCCATTGAGAAATTCATGAATGAACAGGCTGTGATGTGAATCACAGCCTGTTCATTCATAACTGGGGACACATAATACTATGTGCCCCCAGTTATTTACAAACACTGGAGTGATCAGATGATCGCTCCGATGTTTGTCCTTCTCACATGGAGGATCGGTAGATATCAATGATATTTACCGATCCCCCGCTCTGCCACGCACAGAGCCGCTGTCATCCTGAAACTGACAGGATGACAGCGGCCCCGATCTCCTACCTGCTCGGCCATCCTGACAGCTGCGGGCGCGGCTTCTCTCCCCCTCACCGCTCCGCCATCCTGACAGCAGGCAGCGCTCCCTCCTGCGCCCCCCTGCTTAGACGGACGGACGAGGGAGCGCTGTCATCAGGTCGGTGAACAGGAGAGAAGCCGCCCCGAGGAGGCTTCATTTCCACTCGCCCCCACGCAATTTTCACTCGCAAATTGCGAGGGGGCGAGTGGAAATTTTGAGCCCTGGCGCCAACAGTTTGCGCAGCGCTTTACAATATAAGGAAGACATTACAATACAATTCAAGACAAGATAGTAAGGAGGGCCCTGCCACTGGGGGCTTACAATCTAAAAGGGAGGGACAAGTGATACACGAGGAGGTAGCTGTGTGGGGATGAATTGTTTGAGAACGTGATGGTTGCAGCCTTGATTGCCAGTTGTTGAAGTGTTTAGCTGAGCTTGCGTCAGAGATGTTATTGAGTCAGAAGAAAAATGTTCTGGCAGCAAGAAATGTATGCAAGGATGTACAGATCTTTCAGTGCTGCAATAGGTCGGATATATGGCTTTGGATAGTTACCTTTGCTTTGGCATCAACCAGTGGTGGCAAAGCCTCAAAAGATCAAATCCTATTTGACCCATAACTCTGAGACACTGAGCATAAACCCCTGTCCTCATTAATAACAAAAGCATCATTACTATGTGCTTAACAGTCAGAAAAATTCCAACTCTACATTATTAGTTTTATTCTGCATCACATGAGATTCCATTGCCATCCATTGTCATTGGTTAGTAATTCTGACAATGTTTTAATTACTACCTATGCCTTTCTGTCCCAGTGACAACCCTCCATTTCTTGTATGAATGTCACAGGGACAGGAAGTGAGGGAAAATCTCCTCAATGTGGTACTCCATCAAAAACACAAAAGACTTTGATATAGATACATTTTAAAAACTGTACAGACAGGAACAAGCTACCATTTCTGACCTTCTTCTGAGAATGCTAGTTACCTAGAAGTCTCTGGATGCAATACTTTCTGAGTCACTGACCCCAAACCTGATCAGAGTGGTCAGGACTCCTTATCTGCATACTTGTTCTGCGTCAGTGACTCCAAAATCATTGAAGCAAAAAGGTCAGCATGACAGCCAGACAACTAGCACTTTTAGAAGAGGTTAGCAATGGTAGCCTACAGGTTTCCCTTAACATACAAATGAAAAATAAAAATATTTATGTCGCTGATGGTAAAGCCACTAACCTGTTTGATATGCTCTCTTTTCTGGTATTTCTCGCTGTAATACTGTTCTTGCCGGAGATTGAGAAGCTGCTGTTGCTGTTGTTCCTTCAGCTCTACTAATTTCTGTGCCATTTCTGCATCTAATGCGGCTAAATCTTGTTCAACAGAGGAAGAATTATGATCCGGACTCCCTGATTCACACCTGTAAGTATAAGTAAAGAGTTAGCACAGCCAACATGCTGTATACTCTATGTTCCCAAACACTATGTATTTCTACTCCCATGTACTTCACATTCCACAAAGATGTATTATTGGATGGACAGCCATTCCGAAGGTGCCCTAACTGTGGGCTGGTAACCAGCCTGGGATCCTAGTATCCTAGCATAGTAACTTTGCATTCTCAGGGCCGAAATACACTGTTTTAGGAAACTTTTAATTTGTGTTCCCAGAAAAATAGCAGTCTGACTTACCAAGCTATCCAAGGTTGTATAACCACTTATGAATGTATCGCCATTAAAAATAATTCACCATTGCCTACAAATACCCAAATTAATCAGATCAAAGATAAAAATTAGAGTTAGCTGTTCAGTGCAGACCTTGGCGCTACATTTTTTTTTTTTTTTTGCATTCATCAGATTGCTCCGATTACAAATTAGAGTGCTCTGCATATACTTCCTAAAGACATTAGATTACAGTCTTCCGATCTGGCACTTTTCATTTGATGATCTAATGTCTATGGAGTATACTAGTGAGCAAAGCAAGGGGGAAAAAAACAATTGGAAATTTTGTCTGACCACTTTTGTTGTCCCTTCAATAAGCCAGAGCTACAATTGCCTGCAGCTCTCCCTCTGCTACTGTTCTTTATAGACCAGATACTGTATGTGCAAAAGCACAATGTGACCATTTGTGTTTGGGGAACCGTTGGATGGCATAAGTACCAAAGAGCTGTCAGATTCTGTGTGAACACCTGACCAGGCACTGCCTGTTATGACCTGATTCCTTATGTCCATTTTTGGCCAATGAAAACTCAAAATGCCATAACCAAATATGCCATTACCTATATACCCTTATACTAAACCCAAGTGCGCTTGTTTGTTTTGTAATCTGACCATTCTCAGAACAAAGTTGGACTGGGACCCTCAGGCAACTTTTCTACATCTCTCCTATCCATAGTCCTTTGTGATTGTACAGATCTAAATCTTAATATAATGTAAATACTGTAGGTTTGATGGACCGGTGTCCACAAACATTGGACCATATAAGTACAAAATCACTTACTTTGGAAAATAAGGAGCTGTCTACAACTGCTCTGTTGTTAAAATGTCACGGTTTAACACACCATAGCCTATGTGTCCTGGTGGTCATACACTGTCTGCTGACAATACCCAGTGACAGCAGAAGAGCTTGCACAGTGCCAGATGCAATCATAGAATGACTAATGGAGTATGACAGATAACAAGAGTACCAGTTGCTGGCATTAGGGACAGGCAGAGTAGGTGTCTGTCATGAGCCCAGTCGTCTCAGGGATGTAATTAAAACAAGTTCCATGATTTCATAAATCTAAATGGGAATATGCTCCACGTACATCTTTAACTTCGTGGATAATGTAAGTGAGAAAGTACACTTGTTTGAAAAGGAATTTATGTACAAAAGGACTTTATTTACAAAATATCTGATCTGAATACATAATGAATATTTTACAAATATAGTTATGAATTGCAATTACGTTTTTAAATATGTAGTTATTATTTAAAGATTTGTTTTGGTTAAACATGAAAAGATTTAATTTAAATGAATCCAGAAAGGAACCTAAATGTTAAGTGGAAAAAGGGTCACCAGAGGCCCATTCTTCCTGCCTGTAGAGTGTTGCCACCTGAGTCAAAGTCTTTACTGAGCAAATGATTTAATACACACAGATTGAAGCTATCACTTCATGTGAAACACAACAGTCTGCTGCTTCTCCTCTGGCCACTTTCACATGGGCACTCCGATCAGACCCGTCTGCCACTTTTCAGGCCGATCTGGTTGGAAGCCCAATGTAACTCTATGGACAGTCAGATGTAAACAGAGAAAACCCCCAACTCTGTCTAGGTCCGCCATAAAAATGGAACAGAGTTCTGTTTTGACAGACCTGATCGTGACATAGCAGAGGTAACTGGATGTAAAGGGGCACATGTCCATTTACATCCAACTGTCCATAGACCTAAAAAGGGCCCTTGCAAGATGGAGGAAAAAGCTGAACAGACACGAAAATCACAAGAGTGACATCTGTTCCGTTCTACTCTGATCAGCAGGGGATCCATGTATGGATTCCCTGCTGATTGGAACAGACAGAGCCCATGTGAAAGAGGCCTTACTGTCCAAGAGCACGTCGATGACCAAGTTTTATTGCTTAACTGCAGTAGCAAAAAGTCACATCACCAAATTGTAGGTGCTATCTTGCATGACTGCACATTTCAGAACTAGATGTATAGAAATAAAAATCAGCTCCTGTAAGAACCACATACAGTATTTAGATGTTTGTCTGGAGCTTAGCCTAAATCACTTTGCTGGTTGATTTCACTTGCCTGGAGTTGCTCTTCTAGCTGGACAGAAATATACTCTGGAACTAATTAACATGCCTAATATGTGCCAGGTAAAAGTGCAGACAACTGTGTTGAGCCATAAGTACAGCACATTGTGAGCAACTTTGATCTTGCTCACTCGGGTGGCCTGATGTGTCCCTATCAGTGAGATCGTCATTACCTCTAATAACAGCAACAACCTCAGCATCTTTAGAATCCACTGAACCCAGATCACTGCGAAAGAAGACTGTTATATTTTCATTACAGGTCTCATAAGACATCCAATTTCATATTATTCAATGTCAGCAAAAATATTTATTTTTCTTCCTTTCAATCTGAGGAGTGACAATAACACCAACACGAGAGCCTGTAAGCCTTCATTTACTGTAAAATTCAGCAAAGTGCTGATTGCTACATTGTAGCTCATGTCATTTTCTGCTAGAAGAAACATTTCTGATATCCATTGATAAGCTTCTCATTTGTATGCAGCTGCCACAGAAAGATCCAGCCACAAACAAATTGCTTTTCCACTGTGTTGCGAGAGCCGGCCTCACTTCCAAAATACAGTGAATTTTTAACTGCTACAACAATGACCCTCTTCAGACTTCCAATCTGCAAAAGGAATATCTCACCGTGGATAAAAGAGATGAAGAATACAGTGTTATTTTCAGGAATTTAAAGGGTTAGTCCGCTAACAACTCTTATTTCAGTTCTAGGTATATTTCAGTGTCAGGATTGCAATGATTGCCTTGCATTTGTCTGGTAAGCTCAGTCTTTCTGAGACTAAGTAAAAGGAGTGAGACTTTACAGCCAGAGGAAAGAGGGAGAAGGGAACTCCAGGACAGAAGCAGGGAACAAATCGTGTTTTGTAATACCAAGAATGCAGCTTAATGCCGTCCAAATATGCTCCTCCAATGTTGCGGGGATTGAAGGATTTGGTCTTTTTTCTCTCCATGTGGGTGGTTTCTTGCTGGCTGGCCTACATCAAGCTTCAGTTTTCTTTAGGATTAATATCACCTGAGGAAGCCTTATTTAGGCGAAACATGTTTGGGTATCCAAAGAAAAACTCCACTTGCTCAACTAATCATCAATAATTAGACCACTGCAACATATTGTGTCATCATCTGTATCATGGGTTTTAATGTAACAAGTCTTGTAACTGTGACAACACACTCTGTTTTTAATTATTTTTTTGTGAATAATAAATTGTTTTCTTACATAAGCTATTGTGAGAACAAAATTGTTTCCAAAAAGACCCCCACTTTCAGGCTCTGGCATACCTGGATATGGTTTTGTCATTTCAAGATATATTTACACTTGCATTAACAAAAGCACATTAATATGTGTTGTGTGCTAATGTGTAATATAACACATTGTAGAATTAACTACCCAGGCACCACAACAAAACCAAAATTGGACAGTACCCGTTTTTACTACCGCAGCACATCAGTTTTTTTTGGTACACTATGGTAGTCTTTTTGGAAACTGAGGTATAAATAAGTATGAATGGACCCTGGGGGCGGAGTGCATTGTGGTTCTATTCCTTTTATTTCACACAAAGGCAGCTGTACCCGAAAACCAACCACACACCAAGTGTACTTTTTATAGACCAGCAGAGACAGGAAGACATTGTAACAGCAGAATCACAGACATAAAAAAACTTGACAGAGGTTTTAATCCCCCCTACTCTATACAAATATCAACAATGTTTGGCTGGAGTTCTACTTTAAAGACCTTTATTGTTGGCAAATGCTTACTATATGTTTGCTGCTGTCTAATACCTTTTCTTCATTGCAGCTGGCACCCGTCTGTGCCCGCACCTTGATTTGAACCGAGGACTATGGTAAATGTTATTTAGGCTGGTTGCAAAACAATCTCTGGTGTGTTATTCAACACCCAAACACCAACGCAACTGTCATCTACGCACCAGGTATATCCCAAACTCCCCCAACTAGTATCCTTCCAAAGAATGGAGGCACTTACAGTAAGTCGTTATCAAGAGACAGAGGCATTTGAATTTAGAACATGGGTGCATACTGCAAAGTCGACATTTATACCCTGCAGCACCCTAGGTTTGGCAGCATTAAAAAATTGGGGGCACATTCACACTTTAGTGTAGTGAAGAGGTACAGGACAATTTTAACATCCTACTGGTACTGAACTGCACCATCTGCCTGCTCACATTGTAACACAGGGAACCTTTGTAGCAAACGGGTCACACAAAGAATCATCCCCAAACCCATAAAATCACAATAATTAGTTCTCTTTGCCCACTTTCATTTTATATTATTTGGAGTCAGTAGTACTCATGCAGGGTCTGTGCCTGCCTGTCACCATTTACAGCCATTGCATGCTGAAGAGGGGAAGGAGGAGCTGCACACATCTCTGATCATTTTTTTTTCCACAGGTTAAAACTGATGGGGACAATTTAAAGGAAACCTATACTGTGGAAGACTGGAGACTGAAATTGCTACGCTCTGCTTTAGAAAATTCAAATTTCCTGGCCATCATGCTAACCCAATGTCTTCAATACCGTCTGGATTACTGATTTGGAGCAATTACGCAGATAAGGACTTCTGACTTTGACATTCCTGATTTCCATGCTTGCTTTTCAGGACAGCAACTCAGCAACTGTGTTGAAGTTAGAATTAGCTAGGCAATTACCATTTTCTGTATTCTCAACGCATAGACAAGCAATTTGCCCTATGTCCTATTGCCTTAGTTCATACCACCATGCTGCTGCGGTGTACGCTGAAAAAAAGGAAGACGTAAATCATGCTGCGTACTTAAGCAGCGCAGTGTGTTGCTTTACACTACACTATATTGCAACACACTGTAGCGAATAAAGATGAATGAAATGTAATTTTGTGACATTTGAATAAAGTTGTAAAAAAAGATATAAAAAATCAAGCATTGCAATGTGTCAGTACAATGTTTCACACCACTCCTTCAAATTTAAAATATCTTGGATGGACATAGAAAGGACTAAGCAAAGTTACAGATCTGTATAGAAAAATACATTCTAGGATTGCACAACAGCATGGCTGAAGGTCCAGAAACTGTGCCTAGTGAGATTACATAGTATGTTTACATATCTGCTTTGTAAAGAATTACATGGCAGAAGAACGTCAGATGATCTCCTAGTTCAAGAAAAGCACTAAGAGTAAATAAGCTGGTCAATAAAAAATGACCTTTGTCTTGGTTTAGCATTGTGAAGCACAAAAACTGATATTTCATAGTCTCTGGCCTATAAAAAAAAAACACACACCTAGTCACAAGCTACCCTGTGTAAATGATATTATCATGTAGAACAGAGGTGATCATTCTTCAATGGAAATCTTTGCAGAACTCCTGATCTACATAGTTGTTTCAGGTCAGGGTCTAATCAAGTACTGAAACATCTAGATCCGGATGACAACCAGGCAATTACCACTTATCGGAGAGGGTCAGGAATGGTTTATTCTGCATTTGTCTCAGTGGAGAAAAGAAAATGAACATCTTACCTAATAATACCAGGACCATAACAACTGGCTGTGGCACTAAATCAGAGGAACAGATACAGGTTCAAATATCTGACCTAGGCACGTTTGGCCCAACAACAGATATTCCCTTATGTTACTTATTACAACTCTTCATCTTCATCCTGGGTACTTGAAGCGTATAATAAAAATAAATGTTCTTCCCGGAAATTAAATAGTCCATCTCTTGTGTCTACCACTGCACTTATTGGGTTCTCTCTGTCCTGTAGTGACTTAGAGGTTGAAAGGATGGACTAATGAGTACAGTGAGATACCAGAAGTCTCGGTTTCTCAGCAGACTTCAGAAGGTTTCTCTTAAAGGGAGCATCATTCAGCAGCATGGGCAGCGAGGTAAGTATTTTGTTGTTTCTTTTGTAGGGACAGCTTTTAGCCAGCTTCATTTTACAGGCAGGCTCATTTTAAACACAGAAGTATGAATAGAGGCTTGCTTATGGGTGAAGGATATTTTAAAGATAAAGGGTTACACATTTGCATTGTTTAATTCTACTGCTAGCTAACCATGATTTGATTTAACTAGATCTAGATCTACAGGCTTTGCTATAGTCAAGTATAGAATGAGCACTTACCAAACAGGATGGATTTTGATTTTCATAGGCATAGATGATAAAGGTCACCACAGCCTCACATTATTCATAAGCTAAAAAAAAATTGAATTATCCCCTTGAAGTTTGTGAACCATCATATAGAATTAGCTGTGACAAATATAGTGCCAGCAGGGGCAGTCTGGGACTCTGGGGCCCACAGGTTGAAGGGGAACAGGATGTCCCTTGGAAAGTGCATATTGGTGAAAATAGGGCGTGGCATATATGCTTTCTCTGTATTCTATATTTATCTTTGAAACACTAGTTTTGCTCTGGTCCAATTATATCATTATTCGTAGCCATTCTTAGTATGGGATATATGATTCGTACATTGCACACCCTATACAATGCCTATTCAGAAGGCAGAAATACAACATCTAATTATAAACAGTTCTGTTCAAATTCACAAAAACATTAAAGTTTGTCAAAAACTGGAAAAATGTGCAAACAGTCTATCCACTGCATAGGAGATATGTATCCGATGTAGAGGAAACAGAGCAATATAAGTAATTTAAGTAGAATCCAAGCACACTGTAGCAGCAGCAAACACCTTAGCAACTCGTGAATAATAGGAATCAAGTTCTAAACATGTATCATAAACAAAATCCAACTGAACTATACAGATAATAGTTTGCAAGTTGTGAAGAAATATTTCACCACACCCAGTGTCACAGACCAACAGCTCAAAAATGAAGAATACGATAGATGGAAGATAGACTTCCATGAGGTATCTAACCATATATAGTCTATTCCAAATGTAAAAACGTATACATAGGAGTGCTACAAAGAGTTATTAGCTTATTCTTCATTTTTGAGCTGTTACTCTGTGACATTACAATATATTATAATAAATACTGGTTTTATTATTATAATACTTTTTATTTGTTTGTGTGTTGTTGGTGATCAGTTTCAATGAATCCATCACAAAGAACCTTCAAGACAATCCCCCTTTTTTCTGATTACACCTAGGTGAGGTGAGGCCTTGAATTATTTCTAGGGTCCACTGGTGCCATAGGATCTATTTACATGTCCTTATAAATATAATTTACTTACTTCTTTTTGCTGTCCCTTTTGGCAGCCTTCTCCAGTATGGCCCTCCTCCTCAAGTAATCATTCTGGATTTCATTGTACTTAGTGGTATGTTCTTTGATCAGGTCAGTTGTTTTCTTATGGTGTTTTTTTACGAGATCTTTCATTTCTTTATAATGCTTCTTTTGAAGCTTAACAAACGACTTCTGTTGCTTCAGTTCATCAATACTCTGAGCTTCTACCTCTGTAATAAACATTGACAGAGCCAGCTTTAGTAAACATACAAAGAACAAAAAAAAAAAGTCAAATATTTAATCATAGATGATACTTCTCCGAAGAATAGTGATCCAGATCCAGCTGCTCCATCAATTCTGCTGTGCAGTGTAGTTGTACTACTTGTTTATTACTAGGGATGCACCGCTACCGGTATTTCAGTATCGAGTACCGATATTTTTTTTCCGGTACTCGCCGATACCGAATACCGATACCGAAAGTCCCATTAAGGAAGCCAGGCAGCATGTAATGACTCGCCACCTGGCTTCCTGATTAGCCGGGAAGCCGGGCGGCATGTAAAGACTCGCCACCCGGCTTCCCGATTAGCAGGGAAGCCATCCCCATGCTTCTCGTCACTATGGGACGAGAAAGCATGGAGCTGGCTTTCTAGCCAATCAGGAAGCCGTGCGCCGTGTAATGCTCCCTCTGGAAGCCCGCTCCATGCTCCCTCATCATGAGGTGACGGGGCAACAGGAAGCCGACTTCCCGGTCAATTAGAAAGTTGGGCGCCGCAACATTACACAGCGCCCGGTTACCCAATTGGCCAGCTTCCCGACCAATCAGGAAGACGGGCAGTGAGTCATTACACGCTGCCCGGCTTCCTGATACAGGAAATATCGGGCTAGGCATCAGAGCATTTTGGGCGAGTATAAGTACTTGCCCAAATACTCGGCATCGGCACCGATACTAGTATCGGTATCGGTGCATCCCTATGTATTACCTTTCACCATTTTAAATAGTGGAAAGAGCAATTTTAAAGACAAACTGTAATTGTCTTAACATTTTCATATATGCAACTTTAAACAGATTAATGTAAAATACCCTCATCAATGTTTGCTAAAGTTAATAAAATAATTTTTTAGACATAGTTTACAATGGAACATTTAACCTCTTGCCGTCCGCCCGTAGACGGACGGCACTGCTGCATCTGCAAGTTGCCGTCTCCAGACGGCAATTTTTTTCTGCTCGCACGCGCCCCCTAGTTCAGCCATAATTGCTTACTGACTGTGTTTTATTTCAGTAAAATGTTGTGGCTGCGTGCTCTTAGGGATTCATTCAAAGCAATACAGTCCTTAAGAGGCTTAAGGTGAGTCTGTGCTTTGCCCATGCAGGGCAAACCAACAGGTTCCCTTGAATATGGCCCCTACAACTTTGTATACCTACCTTCCCTTTACTCCCATGCTGGTTCATTTGCCCGTGGGTACATAGGAGATTTCTTGTGTAGGCTCCAAGCTGCTTTGGTTGGAGCTTACACAGGCTAAAGTCTCTCTCCCTACTCTCAAAGGAATGCACTCATACCTGGCGATTGGCTGCTAAGGCACAATGAACTGCATCAAGGGAGGAAAGCAAGAGAGAGTAACAGGCCCCATATAATAAGTACAGGGTATTTTTAAGTGGCTAGATGACTTGGTGGGAGAGGGAAGGGAAAATTAGTACATGTGGTTTGTGGCATTTAATTGAACCTGTTGCTTTGTCGTGCATTGCTAAAGCACAGGCTCACTTTAAATAACAACAAAGATAATTTCAGATAAACTGTACAAGGATAGAGAAAATTAAATTGTGTACTCAATAAAACAGCAGATAGATAACATGATGCAGATGATCCATTTACAGGAGAAAATTGACGCCGTGCATACATTATGGTTACCTTTATTGTTTTCTAACTAAACTATTTATTACCTCAATTTCTTCAATCCCCATCCTCTACAGAAAATATTACCTGTCACATCAACATTAATACCAATTGAAGCACACAAGCACATAGACACATACTATAGATAGATAGATAGATAGATAGATAGATAGATAGATAGATAGATAGATAGATATTTACCTGTTAAAACACTCATTATGAGGTCTTCTGCAGGTGCTGCTTTAGCAGGTATTTTAACAGAACCTAAAAAGGAGAAAAATAATGTACTTTGACTTTATCATCCAACAGGACTGAGTAAATTAGTAGTATCTACATAACATTCTAAAGTTATGCAAAATATTTATGTAGAGGTATTTTTATTGTCTCTTATCCGAGTTCTGTGGCTTCCCCTCAGTAATGTCACCACATAGAATGAGGCCCAGAGGGCACCACTGGTCCTGCATTGTAGCCCACCCATATACCAGGACTAGATTGGAAGCAAGGAAAATCAACAGCTGCTGAGAGAGTAATGAACAAGGTAAGTATTTCTCTGCATTACAATCTCCTAACTAAATGAGCAGTATTTTATAAATATAGTTCAGCTTTAAAGTATAAGAATTTATACTACAATTTATACAACAGTATTCTGGATAATTTCAGTCAGGTTTTTAAGTAAACCTGTACAGAGAAAATATGTAGTCATGGACTTCTTCTTCTGAAAGTCCAAAATATCTGGCTGTCATGCTGATCCAATGGCTTTCATGCTTTCTAAGGCACTGCTATGGAACAGGTATTCAGATCTGGAGTTCTAAATGTACTCTGCCTTTCTAATATGCATATTTCTACTTGGTCAGTGACACAAAAAGTATTGAATCAAAAGACACTCTGGACACTAGTATTCTCAGAAGGAGTTCAGTAATGGCAGCCAGAGAAAGGAAAAAATCATATCTCGGACAGTTGTGACAGGAACAGGTGTCACCATTGGAAGATTTTCCCTCACCTCCTTTTGGATTTTTCATCACTTTCTGCCTCGGGGGCCGCTGTAGAGATGGTGAATCTCTCCAGCAAGGACACACAGTAGTAGGTCCCCTTACTTCTCTCAGTATTGGTTTCCTTTAGAAATAAAACTGCTTACCTGGTACAGGCTGACTGTGAACATTCTGAGATGATGTCTTAGGCGTTAATGTGGAAGCATGATTCAAGCCATTTTCTGCTGGGGCCGGCCTTGGCTCACTGTTGGCTTCCAGTGGAACATCTCTAGCTTCTATCTGAAAACCAGACAGTAATGTTTAAGTAACTCATTAAGGAGCAATAATTTTTCATCCATGGCAAAATGCCGAAAGTGCCATCTTTCGGAGGAAATTGCAGTGCATACCTATTTTCTCTCCTCCCCACTGGGCCCTGCTCTGTGTCCC
The DNA here is from genome assembly GCF_000935625.1 of Nanorana parkeri. Classification (NCBI taxonomy): domain Eukaryota; kingdom Metazoa; phylum Chordata; class Amphibia; order Anura; family Dicroglossidae; genus Nanorana; species Nanorana parkeri. The sequence goes on along the minus strand of NW_017306296.1, from coordinate 2,154,068 downwards.
CTCTGACCCAGCGTCCAACGGGGAGGAGAGATACTGTCAGGGGAGGCCGAGCGTCGCGGGGGAGGAGAGCACTGTGAACACCCGGTGTATCACAGGAGGCCGGCTTTCCTCCCGCACTGCCCCTCTCATCCTCTTCTGACTGATCAGGAGAGCAGTGTGGGGGCAGAGGTGGCCGAGCCCCAGGTGCGGGGGAGGAGTCAGCTGTCAAAATAAACTGAGCTCTCCTTCCTACACTGCCAGCTCAGCTGTGACAGCGAGTCAGGATGAAGAGCGGTAAAAGCAGTTAGTGATCAGGTGATCGTGGACTGTTTGTAAATAACTAGACATAGTATGAGTTACTATGTACCAGTTATGAATGAATGGGAAGTGATCTACATCACTTCCTGTTCATTCATAATTGTGTACATAGTAGGCATACTATCTCCACATGTATGAATGAACAGGAACACTCAGTATAGAGGACTCCTGTTCATTTATAACATGGGCTGCAGAAAAAGAGATTGAGGACTCTGTGTCCTCAATTTCTTTGCCTATTTTAAAAGGGAAATATCAGAGGTCTGTTTAGACCTCTGATATTGTATTGAAGCCCCCACAGTAAAGTAAAAAAAATAATGTTTTAATAAAAATAAATAAATAAAAAATAAAAATAAAATATAAAATAAATAAAACATTTATAAAGATTAAATATAAATAACATATTTTTTAAAAATGTAAAAAAGGTTAGAAAAAAAATTATTGTTTCTGCCTGAATTTTTTAATTTTCTATTTCAGGTAAAAATTTTAATTTCGGTGAACCTCTAGTTGCTAGTTCTAAATCCTCCCTGGCAAAATTATACGTGGGCTGAGTGATATTGAAAATACTCTTCAATCACACTTATCACAACATACAACTAGCAAACTCCCTTATTTTCAACCACTGGCTATTCTTTTAGTAGATTACCTGGCCCTTTGCTGTCCTTGTCCATAAATGCCCCTCTTTTGCCCTGTCCATATTAGTGTGTTGGTAGCCTGTTCATAATACATGGGCTGCCTTAATGCAAACACATTAAAGTGAATGTATTACCGCACCACAGAGATGTGAATCCGGCTTCAAAATGTGCATCAAAACAAAAAAGAGGTGTTTAAAGATTTACAGTTCATTTTCTTTAGAAGACATCCACAGCCTGAGTAGAAAAGTCTGTATTCTGCCAGCGTGCTACAGAGCTCTTTACTGCATAGCAAAAATGTGCTATACAGTACCGGAATTGTACTGCATATTACTGCTTCAACAATGAGTTAAGGTACACCACTATAGCAGCATGTATCTCCACTGTAAAATCTAGATAGCTTCTTTGAGATATATATATATATATATATATAT
>NW_017306296.1:2115149-2150974 GCF_000935625.1 Nanorana parkeri | reverse complement strand
TATATATATATACACCAATGAATACACATGGCTATCTAATAAGGTTTTAAAATCATATTAAGCTGCACATTTCTCCATTTTTGCAAAGCACAACATTATTGGGCTTCATCATCATACAGTGTTCTGGGGTAAGAACTGCTCTTGCTTGCCCGTAGAAACCAAGTGGGTTATCCATTTAATTTTTCCAAAGGAATTTAACTGGCTGCTTTCAGCAAGAAAACAAAGCTTCACCTGTCCATTTTGATAAATAAGGTCCCTTATTTTTATTTATGGTAAAAATGACGCAAGCTCTGGTGCCATCTAGTGAATACAGGACACACTCTCACATCAGAAAAACTAGCACTGCCTGTTTATTTAATTTCTTACCAACCCTTAGATATATTGTCCTTGTAAATGTATGCGTGCTAAGTGGGTGTAATATTTGAAAATATTTTTTGCCCCTGGAAGGGAACATCACACTCCTGACAATACCTTCATCTTCCTTTCTCCTGCTGTTCACGAATTACCCAGTGTCATCATCTACTTCGTGGACTGAGATGCTGACCTATAGCTGACACAGTTATGTATATCACGGTGTCTGTACAGAAACCTTTACATTTAGCTGTGTGTACACGTCTGACACAGATCACCACTGTGATCTGCCAGAGAGTTATAGTGGTACAACAGTCCCAGTGAGTGATCACCAGAGAAGAGGAGGCTGAGGAAATGCTTTATTTTGCCTGCAGCAGGCTGATCACATCATTTAGCTTAGACAGAGTCACTTGACAGTAGCTCAAAGGCTGCTTTTTAATGATAAAAGTTACCACTTTTTTTAAGAATACTATTTCCATATACTTTGATATGTCAAGACTGATTAATGCAAACTAAAGTCATAGGTCTGCTTAAATTCAATCTAGTTTTTGTAATTGGATTGAATCCATGTAATATCTTTAATGTTTGCATTTTATAATTGCCCTCCATATTGGAAATTTTGTACATAAGGCACCATGCATTGCATTAAAAAATGTGTTTCTATTGACTCTTGAAGAAGTGCCATGTACCAACACTCAGACCCTTTTTTTTAAATAAAGACCGCCATATTGAGCCAGCATACATGCGTACAGCACATTAAAAATTCCATTACGAGTGATGCATTCTGGGATTGCATATAGTGCACGCATAGATGCTCGTATAGATGCGTATATATGCAATATACAATTTTGCTTGCGTTGTGTGTGAATGAGGCCTTACTGCCCCACTTGTATTGTATATTGCTAGCAGCACAAGGATACACCATCTGCAAAGGGGTAGATGGGACCAAATGGGAATGCAGCTGGGATTTCCCAAAATGCTAATCTGATACAGGGACACCTCTAAAATATCCATGGAAGTCTTTGTTATTGTTCTTTTTTTTTTAGCATGTTAAATTTTATTGAAAGAGTATAGTAAAGCACAATACATATAATATCTAGAATGGCATGAAACATGGATCATGTACCAGTACGCAGACTGCGATCCCTATATGTATAACGACATATTCAAACACTGTTGAAGCGAAACCTAGATCATCATAGGGTGGAACATATCAGAGCAATTCTGTATTGTGCGTAAGAACACAGAGGTAGTTACTACCATTTAACCTTAGGGCCGTGAGTGTCAGAACTCCGGGTAGGGGACCGTATCTCCATGGCGTGGGTACTCGTGGGCATCTCAGGAGGGCCTAGCCTCCGTAAGTACTTTATGTAATCTAAGAGCCATATAAAATTAGTTTGGGACTGTTAGGGATTAAGGACATCCAGTGAGCCCAGGGAGCCAGTCAATTGGGCCTCCAGATACCAGTTAGAAAATTGAAAAATGGACATCAAATCCTGCAATTGCTGCAGTGAATATTCTGCTGTAACATAAGATGTCCAAGTGTCGAAGAACTTTGTTAGTGTTCTATGTCACTGCAAATTATCATAGTAAGCTTATATTTGTTGTCCTTATAGCAAGTACATTTATAACTGAGAATACTACACCAAAAAAATCCATTCCCTTTTTTTGTTTGTTATTTTGTGGACAGATAAGAGGTAGATTGACAGAAATAGATAGATAGATAGATAGATAGATAGATAGATAGATAGATAGATAGATAGATAGATAGATAGATAGATGGTGTAATATGTGACTGGGGTCAGGCAATTAACACTTCTCAAATCCAATAATTTCCTTGCCGACATGTAGTATAAATTAACCGCTAACATTCGGCGGGCCCTTGTTCAGCTAGCCCTCCGAATAGAGTTGGCCAAAGTAAATTTTTATGCTATATACTCCGCACAAATTCATGCTAGCAGTATACAGTATATACAAAGCACAAAGAACTAGGGATTAACATTTAAACAATGTCTGGAAGAAAAAAAAAGTTGTAATCCCTTCACATTTTTCTTTTAACAGAGAAAGGATGAAGATGAATAATATTCTTGTGTCAAAAATAGTATCTCCAGTGACTGATGTCCTAGATCAGGTGTTCTTTGGAGACAGACGTATGCAGGGTACATTTTAATGCCCTCATTCACATATAATGTTCCCTGTAGATAGATGGGAGCATCACATTCTAACTGAGATGATTTTTCACAGCATGTGTAAATTTGCAATATAACAAATGTAGGTCATGGTGGCAACAAGTGATTCATAATTTAAAGAAAAGTTGATCGTATTTTTAGCTCTACAATTAAGACGAGTCAGTATAGGGTAGAGAAATGCTATTAAAATATCTTCATAAAAGCAAGCCTCCATCTAGAGTAGTGCGTGGGCAGAGGGAATACATTTTAGCTCAAGATGCATAATTGATGATGTTACACATTAGAGCAGAGTAGGAAAATCTGCAGCTCTGCATCTGTTATGGAATAACAATATTTAGTAATGTCAAGTTGGGTATTTGGGCACCTGTTGTCATTACTGACTAGAAATGTATCAGTTGTCTTATGCACGACTAGATTTCAAGTATGCAGTCTTGGTCAGATTTAATGAATGTGCCCCAATGTCCACAATACTAAGTCACGTTATTATTTTGAGTAAAAAAGTATCTCTATCTTGCCTAAAATAAAATTATTCTGCTCCTGAGCTGCCCCATGCTACCTAACGGCTGGGAAAAAGATCTCATAACCACTGGCTACCAAGAGCATTGTGAACAGGGGTGAACATAGCATTTGTACAGACTGTGCAGCTGCACAAGCACAAGGGCCCTCCGACTGTTAGGGGTTAATTCATACTACACATGGGCAAGGAAAATTATTGGATTTTGAGAAGTGTTAATTGCCTGGCCCCAGTCGCATATTACACCATAAAAGAGTTCAGTGTATCAAAAGGCAGATCTTTATCTGTATGTATAATTAAATGTAATGAAAAATTATCTATCTATCTATCTATCTATCTATCTATCTATCTATCTATCTATCTATCTATCTATCTATCTATCTATCTATCTATCTCTTATAGCAAGTACATTTATAACTGAGAATACTACACCAAAAAAATCCATTCCCTTTTTTTGTTTGTTATTTTGTGGACAGATAAGAGGTAGATTGACAGAAATAGATAGATAGATAGATAGATAGATAGATAGATAGATAGATAGATAGATAGATAGATAGATAGATAGATGGTGTAATATGTGACTGGGGTCAGGCAATTAACACTTCTCAAATCCAATAATTTCCTTGCCGACATGTAGTATAAATTAACCGCTAACATTCGGCGGGCCCTTGTTCAGCTAGCCCTCCGAATAGAGTTGGCCAAAGTAAATTTTTATGCTATATACTCCGCACAAATTCATGCTAGCAGTATACAGTATATACAAAGCACAAAGAACTAGGGATTAACATTTAAACAATGTCTGGAAGAAAAAAAAAGTTGTAATCCCTTCACATTTTTCTTTTAACAGAGAAAGGATGAAGATGAATAATATTCTTGTGTCAAAAATAGTATCTCCAGTGACTGATGTCCTAGATCAGGTGTTCTTTGGAGACAGACGTATGCAGGGTACATTTTAATGCCCTCATTCACATATAATGTTCCCTGTAGATAGATGGGAGCATCACATTCTAACTGAGATGATTTTTCACAGCATGTGTAAATTTGCAATATAACAAATGTAGGTCATGGTGGCAACAAGTGATTCATAATTTAAAGAAAAGTTGATCGTATTTTTAGCTCTACAATTAAGACGAGTCAGTATAGGGTAGAGAAATGCTATTAAAATATCTTCATAAAAGCAAGCCTCCATCTAGAGTAGTGCGTGGGCAGAGGGAATACATTTTAGCTCAAGATGCATAATTGATGATGTTACACATTAGAGCAGAGTAGGAAAATCTGCAGCTCTGCATCTGTTATGGAATAACAATATTTAGTAATGTCAAGTTGGGTATTTGGGCACCTGTTGTCATTACTGACTAGAAATGTATCAGTTGTCTTATGCACGACTAGATTTCAAGTATGCAGTCTTGGTCAGATTTAATGAATGTGCCCCAATGTCCACAATACTAAGTCACGTTATTATTTTGAGTAAAAAAGTATCTCTATCTTGCCTAAAATAAAATTATTCTGCTCCTGAGCTGCCCCATGCTACCTAACGGCTGGGAAAAAGATCTCATAACCACTGGCTACCAAGAGCATTGTGAACAGGGGTGAACATAGCATTTGTACAGACTGTGCAGCTGCACAAGCACAAGGGCCCTCCGACTGTTAGGGGTTAATTCATACTACACATGGGCAAGGAAAATTATTGGATTTTGAGAAGTGTTAATTGCCTGGCCCCAGTCGCATATTACACCATAAAAGAGTTCAGTGTATCAAAAGGCAGATCTTTATCTGTATGTATAATTAAATGTAATGAAAAATTATCTATCTATCTATCTATCTATCTATCTATCTATCTATCTATCTATCTATCTATCTATCTATCTATCTATCTATCTATCCTGTCTATCTACACTGTCTATCTACACTATCTAACTGCAGTATCTATCTATCTATGCACAGAGATTGCTGTGTACGTTAAATGTCGGAATTTGGATCCGAAATGTTTGTTTTCGGAATTTGGATCTATTTTAACCTATCGGATTGAGTTTCAGTTGTTTTTAAACATAAAAATTGAAGGAAAAAAACAGTGTGGGGCCCCCCTCCCAAATGCCTATCAGATCCTTTAGGTCCCCCCTAGACACCATTAAGCAGCACCTTGTCCCCACATTGATGAGGACAAGGGCCTCTTCCCCACAACCATGGCCTGGTGGATGTGGGGGTCTACAGACAGAGGTCTTATCTGAATCTGGGTGCCCCTTTTCATACAGTCATACAGTAATAAATTAGTTCAGGTAATGACACATCACAATTTAAATATGAGCTTGTTTTGGTATACAGTATGTGCCTGGAGTTGTGTTTAGGATATTTTATATGGGAATTGAAATAGTAGGCCTAGGGGTGTTCAGTGATCATTTGTAGAAGACCAAAGACAGGTAAAACAGTCATTGGTGGTCAGATTATCAGTTCATTTTATTTACAGATCTGCCTGTGTTAAAATAAATCCCTATGTGCTCAAACCCACCATAAATTTTCCTTCAAAGTTTTCAGCGTGTTTGCAATGGAGAATTGTACCTCAGCCCATTCACTTCCTCTAGCAGTCACTGACTGGTCACTCCTAGCAGTCATCTAGTTACTTCAATCACTTGTCACAACAGGGGTTTACATGTGCAGACAAAATTTCTGTTTAGTGCTAGTCAAAGCCAGTCTACCTCTTTCTTTATTTCTTCCTCATCTTCCAGTGTCAGAGCCGCCAGCTGTCTCGATCTTTGTTCCATCAAATTCACGTATCTAATTGGATTCGATAAAGCTTCAATTACATCTACAAAAAATAAAAACATTAAAAAAAACATTATCTGGTGCCTATATTTGTGGTTCTTACAACAATTTAAAGGATAGTAAAACAAGTTTTAACAAGTAAAACAAGTAATTTTTTTTATTTTAAAAAGGACTAAGGATTTCTAAAGGGTCACACAACTCTGTGTTTTTTTCACAACTCTCAAATTTTGTTCAATACGTAAGAAGCTTCAATGATTAGCCATAACATTATGACCACTGACAGGTGAAGTGATTAACATTGATTATCTTGTTACAATGATACATTGAAGTGGGTGGGATATATTAGGCAGCAAGTGAACATTTTGTCCCTGAAGTTGATGTGTTGGAAGCAGAAAAAATGGGCAAGTGTAAGGATTTCAGCAACTTTGACAAGAGTCAAATTGTGATGGCTAGACAACTGGGTCTGAGCAACTCCAAATGTGCCCAGTCTGTACCAAAAGTGGTCCAAGGAAGGAAAAATGGTGAACCGGTGACAGGTCCATGGGCGGCAAAGGCTCACTAGGGAGCGAGCCCTAGTCTGTGTAGTCCAATTGAATAGAAGAGCTAGTGTAGCTTACATTACTGAAAAAGTTAATGCTGGTTCCAATCGAAAGGTGTGTGAAGACACAATGCATTGCAGTTTGTTGTGTATGTGGCTGTGTAGCTGCAGACGGGTCAGGGTGCACATGCTGAGCCATGTCCGCCACCAAAAGCACCTAAAATGGGCACGTGATCATCATAACTGGACCACAGAGCAATGGAAGAAGGTGGCATGGTCAGATCAATCATGTTTTCTTTTTCATCATGTGGTTTCTGGGTGCGTGTGTATGTTGCTTACCTGGGAAGAGCTGGCACTGGGATGCACTATGGGAAGAAGGCATGATGGTGAAAACAGTGTGATGCTTTGGACAATGTTCTGCTGGGAAACCTTGGGTCCTGCCATTCATGTGGATGTTACTTTGACATTTACTACCTACCTAAACATTGTTGCTGATCAAGTACACCCCTTAAGGAAAATGGTATTCCCTGATAGCAGTGGCCTCTTAGTAGTGTGCCCTGCCACACTGAAAAAATGGTTCACAAATGATTTGAGGAACACAATCAGGAGTTTGAGGTGTTTACTTGACCTCCAAATTCTCCAGATCTCAATCCAATCGAGCACCTGTGGGATGTGCTGGAAAAACAAGTCCACGATCCATGGAAGCCTCACCTTGCAACTTACTGGACTTAAAAGGATCTTTTACTGATGGCTTGGTGCCAGATACCACAGCATATCCTCAGAGGTCTAATGGAGTCCATGCCTCAATGGGTCAGTGCTGTTTTGGTTGCAAAAGGGGGACCTACTCAATAGTAGGCGGGTGGTTATAATGTAATAGTGGATCATATGTTGTGGCACCTTGATGTATGCTGGCTGGATTTCCTACTTTCAGCTGACAGACAATAAAACTGGCTTTCTGATGAAGGACTGCCAAGTTTACTACCACGATCCATGGAGGCCTCACCTTGCAACTTACTGGACTTAAAAGGATCTTTTACTGATGGCTTGGTGCCAGATACCACAGCATATCCTCAGAGGTCTAGTGGAGTCCATGCCTCAATGGGTCAGTGCTGTTTTGGTTGCAAAAGGGGGACCTACTCAATAGTAGGCGGGTGGTTATAATGTAATAGTGGATCATATGTTGTGGCACCTTGATGTATGCTGGCTGGATTTCCTACTTTCAGCTGACAGACAATAAAACTGGCTTTCTGATGAAGGACTGCCAAGTTTACAGCACAATTTTGTGATAAACCTAAATTTAGTTATCATACAATATAATTATATAAATGTATAACTATGTTTGTGTATATACAGGTATGAGGGTGACATAACCATATTGTCTGAAGTTTTATAAACAAGAGATCTCCAGGTTTTTTGTTTAAATAAGTTGTATTCACTGCATTACCAAAATCTAGTTTTGTGTACTGTGATATCAAAAATGTAATGGCAGTCAGACCTTTCTTTTTATATTGTACACACTGGTGCCCATGTAACGAGTTAATCAATGGTATTCACTTCACCTTTCAGTGGTCATAATGTTATGGCCGATTGGTGTGTGTATATATACAGAATATTTATATATACAGATGTGGCTAGAAACAAAGCATTGCACTTTTATGAAGTGATCTTCTATGAGCTCTGATTTGAATCCTATTTGACATCTATAGAAAAAGTAGAAACATGCAGTTTCAAGTTATTTCAAAGAAAATTGTAAGTTTTTTTTTGTGGAAGGGTACCAAAAATTGTTTCCATATTTGTATAATATGTATACTCTATATGTCAACATACAAAGAGTTTTCGCAGACAAATGAGTACAACTCTATTTTTAGGCGCATCAATTTGATTATAAGTGGTGCAGACATGCACATCAAAAAGTCAATATAAGGAGTGTTCATGAGCATCTGAAGAAACTCTGAGCTACTGCTGCCACCCACTGGTGAAATTATATATGGGCCCAATGGAAGAATATTCAAAAGATAAAAAGAATTCTAGAAAAAGATAAAAAACAAGCATTTACTATTAGGGATGCACGGATAACAATACTAGTATAGGTGCCGATACTGGGTATTTTCACGAGTACTTGTACTCGTGAAAATGCCCTGATACTAAGCGTTGATACTGGTGCTTTACATTTTTTAATAGATTTGGCTGTCGGAAGTCCTGTGCGTCCTGGGGACCTCAGGTAGTCTTGTAGGGACCTTGCGGCGGCTGTCTTTGACAGGGCTGGTCCGGCCGCACATCTCCTCCTCCTCCTTCCCGCTGCCCGCAGAGACTGGCACAGCACAGGAGAGCCCCAAACCTGCCCGTACAGCCCTTGAGAGCTCCACACCGCCCAAACAGCCCTGGAGAGCCTCACACCAGCTGGTACAGCCCTGGAAAGCCTCACACCAGCTGGTACAGCCCTGGAAAGCCTCACACCAGCTGTACAGCCCTGGAGAGACCCACATGCATCCCTGGAGAAACCCAAACGCAGCCCTGGGGAGATCCAAATGCAGTTCTGGTTAGACCTGCATGCAGCCCTGTTGACACCCAAACGCAGTGCTGGTGAGACCCGAATGCATCCCTGTTGAGATCCGAACACAGCCCTGGTTAAACCCACTTGCAGCCCTGGTGAGACCCAAACACAGCCCTGGTGAGACCCGCACACAGCCCTGGTGAGACCCGCATGCAGCCCTGGTGAGACTGCGCACAGCCCTGGTGAGACCCACACGCAACCTTGGTGAGACCTCACACATCCTCTCATACAGCTCTGGTGAGACTCTGAACATCCTCCTGAGACCCTGCAAAGCCCTGGTGAGACCACACACATCCTCCTGAGACCCCTCACACAGCTATGGTGAGAATCTGAACATCCTCCTGAGACCCTGCACAGCCCTAGTGAGACCCTGCACAGTCCTGGTAAAAAAGCACAAAGACCTAGAGAGACCCTGTACAGCCCTGGTGAGACCCCACACATCCTCCTGAGACCGTGCACAACCCTGGTCACAGCCCACACGGCTTCCTAAGACCCCATTACAGCTCTGGAGAGACCCTGCACAGCCCTGGTCAGACCCTCCCCCTCCCCCCCCCCCCCCAGCCTCCTAAGACGCAGCACGGGCCTGGTGGGCAACACAGAGTATGCAACTTCACAATATTCTGCATAGCTGTATAATATATTGCTGGGAATTTTAGTCCTCTATAGCTAATGATATTTGCATTGCTGTATAATGTATTGCTGGGATTTGTAGTCCTCTATTGCTGGTGGTATTCTGGATTGCTGTATAATAGATTGCTGGGATTTGTAGTCTCCATAGTTGGTGGTATACTGCATTGCTGTAAAATGGATTGCTGGGATTTGTAGTCCTCCGTAGTTGGTGGTATTCTGCATTGCTGTATAATAGATTTCTGGGATTTGTAGTCCTCTATAGCTGATGGTATTCTGCACTGCTGTATAATAGATTACTGGGATTTGTAGTCCCTCTACAGCTTGGAGACAGTGGCAGAACTACCAGGGTCGCAGCAGCTGCAGCTGTGACTGGGCCCCCCGGTGTTCCCCCACTGTCCTAAAATCATTAGTCTGTATTGTATTAGAAAAAAAGTCACATGTCACTTTTAAAAAAGTATCGGTAACTGGTATCGGCGAGTACTTGAGGAACAGTACTTGGTCTTGAAAAAAATGGAATCAGTGCATCCCTAGTTACTATACCTGCAAATGTATCAGGGACGTAATCTTTCACATCTATGTAGACAAAGATGGCTGGCAGTGTCAGTGGTACATTCTTCTCGTTTCGTAGAGAGATGTAGTGATAACCTGGGAAGAAAACAATATATTTTTATTTTGAAATAATATAGTTATGCCTAGAGAGGTTTGCACCTTTTTAATACAACAGGCCAAAGAGCAGAATGATCAGATTCAGTTCACTTTATACCAGTAAACGATGGATTTCAGTAGCCTGTTTATCTATAGAAGAAAGGTCGGCAGAGGTTACACTATGCTTTCTTGGCCCCCGAGCAGTGATGACATATTGCTCTAATACTACCATTGAGTATAGTAAAATGACTGCACCCAATGATATTGCACTACACCCTTGTATAAGAAGCAATTTTGAAGAGGATATAGTAGGGCTTTGAAGGTGCAAAAATGAACAGTACATACATCTAAGATAAAAATTATCATCATTTTATTGTACACATTTTAAAATTGCATAAGCATAAAAAGTGATAATCTCGTTGTCCCAACCACATTGTTCTAACATGGACCCCCCAAGAAAAGGTAGAAACACCTGATACCTAGTTAATTGTTATTTTTGGCACAGCAATATTTATTTAATTGTTGTTGATGTACTTTGTCTGTATTTGCTTCTTGTAGCTTTTTTTTTTTTAAGCAAGTCTTTCTTTGTTAGGTTTTACAGAATACATTGCATTTGACATTTAACATAACATGTATTTAGTTGTATTATCCTGTAGCCAGCCGGCCACACGATACATGCAAGCTATTCTGTTATTTTCTTCTTGAAAACAAGTAAAACATGTAACTCTTCATAAACATTTCAAGATATTGAATACATTTCTCCGTCGTTGCCAGAACCTAGAGAAAACATCAGTCATAAACGAGAGCATGGGGAAATGTTATGAGACGAGGGGTGAAAGGAGGGGGGGGCGTCTTCTATCCAATAACTGGTTATCCGTGATTAACCGCAAGGTGTGTGAGTCAAGATGTTATGGAGAGGGTAGTATGATGGGGTTGGGAAGAGAATGGAGAGAGGACGGTATTATCTGATTAAACTGCAGATTTATTGATTGTCGTTGCAAAGGTATGAAGGGAGAATGAGGGGATGCGGGTTTGGGGGGGGAGAGTGGGGGTTTAAAAGATCTATAAAGCGTTTTACACTTTATTGCACTGCGATGGATGCCTATTGGCGAGTATACGTGGGTACACCAGATTATGTGTGGTAGTCTAAGAAAGGATAGTGAAGTGAAGTTATGAAGTTATCCGAGATGAACCAGAATGTGATCGGAGTTCACTGAGAAGGAACATAGATACCGTACCTGTATCACCTTATGAGTTCGTGTGTGTGTGCCCTCCCTCGATGTTGTGCGAAGCTTCTTGTAGCTTTTAAACAATATCTCAAGTTTGTCAACCCTTCCAGTCCCTGATGAAGCCCATAAGGGTGAAGCACGTTGAAAACCTCATGGACACCCCATAACAATGATTTACACAATGGAGTATATATAATGATTGTAACAAGCAATTGTTGATTCTATAACTAGGTATCAGGTGTTTCTACCATGCCTTGGGGGGTACATGTTAAGACAATGGGGTCTATTCACAAAGCTGCCGAAGGATCTGGCCGTAGCTTCGGCCGATCCTTCGGCTGGACAATGAGATGATCAATTGGTATGCTTATGCAATTTTAAGATTGTACAATAAAATTGTGATCATTTTTATCCTAACTGTAAATGCTGTTCATTTTTGCACCTTCAAAGCCTTGCTATATCCTCGTCCAAAGTGATACTGCCATTGTCACAGGCTATGCTCATCTGAATGCACTCATATTGTATGTAGGAAGGCGTATTGCAGTAGTGACTGAAAACATCCTAAATTAGGGGCATTATATGGCTGCTATCCTCCTCAGTGGTGCAACACAACTGTGCTGCATTAAAGTAGAGCCTTACTAATCCCTTAGGTACTGACAGGGGCCAGGGGCCAAGAAGGGCAATATTGTTCCTAAAATTAATTATGAACCCCCTTCCATATCTTTCAAATGGCACAGCCTACTACTTCTACTATAGTAAGAGAGCCCAGCCAATAAAAATATAATGGGTCCACTCTGGGTCCTGCACACACATGTGAAGGTCAGAATAGCTGATCCTTTTTATAAGCAGAGAGCATGTGACCAAGTGTCTAGACCTTCAGGCATGTGATCAGCACTGAAAGGAGCAATCATTTCTACAGAAAATACTTTTAACATAACATTTGAATAGAGGTCCATTTTATGTAAGCAATGAGTTAAGGTTTCAGGAAGTGTTAGCATTACAGGGAGAGATAGTGTGAGGGTTTGGGTTACATGGAGGCATATTTTGAGGGGTTAGTTTTAGGATTACAGGAAGGATTCATGTTAAGGTTACATGAAGGAATAGTGTGATTAGTAATGTTAGGGTTACCGGTACGGGTACCATTGTGATTATAGGGATATTTTATTATAGGGATGTTTTAGGGTTACAGGGAGTGTTTGTGCTTGGGCTATGGGGATGGATAATGTTAGGGTTACTAAGAAACATTAGTGTTAGGGTTACAAGGAGGGTTAGAGTGAGAAGGGCCTTAGTATATGATTCTAAAAACTAATCGTGCCAAAAGCTAGCATGCCATACTCAGATCACTTCAAATACTGCCACTACACAATGAGGGGAATTCATCAAAACTAGAACAAACAGAATCTGGAGCAGTTGCCCATGGCAACCAATCAACTTTTAGCTTCTAGCAAAGCTTAACTGAACAAATTGAAGATAGAGACTGATTGGTTGCCATGCACAGCTGCTCCAGATTTTGTCCGCTCCAGTTTTGATTAGTGAGTTTAATATGATAATATTAATATATCACATTTATTACTTCCATGATCGAATTCTAGTTGGAATTAATAGCCTTACAAGAACACTATTGAAAACTCTCTGGTCATCCTGGGCCTATATACAACTGCTATATGATAGGTTATATAACCTGGTACTATCCCACAAGGCCTCTGGACTGGAGTTTCTTCTTACTATGGTACACAAACTACAAGAAATAAGTTTACATTATCTCAGAGGTAATTCTGCCTGCCAAAATGAGGGTTTAGACTCAGAATAAAAGTATTTCCAAACAATACATTTTCTAGGATGTTGTATCCACTGCTTATGTATCATGTGTTTTCTATGACTTGTACTTGTACAAGTGCTTTTTATAGGCCCCCTGCTGTTTTGCAAAAAAAAACAAACACAAGTACACAACACACTCATGTTTAATATCTCTAAAGGAAGACATTGGATATGACAAATAAAGAAACCACACCTGGCTTAGCTATGCAGTGGGAGATATCACTAAAATATGGCATGGGAAGTTTTTCGGGCATTGCTTGTAAACTTCCTAAAGTAACCCCTCATAGGAGAACATAGGACCACATGCAAAGATGTTTCTGAAGAATGAAATGTTGTCTACAGTAAGCAGTCAGCTTCTCCTTTTCAAACTGTGCTAGAAATAGGAAAGGAAGAACCTGGTTTCTTCTGGCAACAGGTTTTTATTTCTTTAAAAAGATGAGTTACCCAATAAATTTACCAAATTCATTATTCCAAATTTCATTTTCATAAGTTACCACATAAAATGAAAATTTTTAAGCCTGACTTTGCAGCACCCAGAAAAAGCAGTAAAGTTTATTTAGCCTTGTGATCAATGTAAAATCTACCGATATAAAGAGCCTACCTGGCCGAATTGCAGAGACTGGCAGTATCCGATGACCTATGAACTTTCCTCCTTCTTCATAGGCTGCTATTCTGAGACTAGCCAGAGATGGTAGCACTACCTGATTCCAAAGAAAACAAACAGATATCATGATTGTAAAGTAAGTGGAACCATTGTGGCTGTAATGTATTCATGGATTTCATAAGCAAAACATGAAAATGGCCTCAACAGATTGTTAATGTGAACCTTTACACCCTTTGACTAAAAATCACATCAGCATTCAGCTCTGCATGCTGATATGAAATGATGTTACATTCATTAGGTAAACAAACATATTTACATTTTACTTACAATTTATTGCTTTATACTTCCTGGTTCTCTTTGGCAAAAGTGATGTAATGTGCCCAAGTATTGCATCCTGGGAAGGCTACATCAGCAGAGCATTGCTGGGAAATCTAATCTGTAATCTCATGAGATCTCAGGGAAAGGCATTTTCACTACAAATATCGGCCATGACTTGCCGCTAAGTAATGGAACAACCATGGTGTACACTTCATTAATGTAGAGCTAAGATTAATCACATGATGTGAAATGCTGCAATATTTCTCATTAATTGCACGTTGCTATGCTAATGTGGATTGTGCATATTGATTTACTCCTTAGTGTTCCTTCAGCCCACTTGAGACTCACGCACAGCCCACCTGAGACTCCACGAAGGCTTGAAATCACTCAATTTTCTCCTCCATGACAGATTAGAAGGGGCAATGCCTTTAAAATTGAAGCAAGCCCAGTAGTGGCTCCTAAATTACCAAAGCAGCACTGGATAATGAGGTGATTTGAAGGTGGATCAAGAAGGGAAAACATAGGCAAGGGAACAGTTTGTCTAGAATGACTCTAGAGCATTGAACTATGGATAGATTTGGGGGAGCGCTAATAAAAGACTTTCCCCCGGGCGCCTGATTTTTTACACAAATAGAGCTTTCTTTTGGTGCTATTTGATTGCCGTTGATTTTTTTAATTTCATTTTTTAATGACTATTTAAATGAAAAAAGACCAAAAATTGTGGGGGAAAAATATTTTAAACTTTTTGTTATACAAAATATCAAATAAAATCAAATTTCTTCCTAAAGTTAGGCCAAAATGTATTCTGCTAAATGTTTTTGGTAAAAACAAAATCCCATAAAGTATATACTAAGCTGTTTGTGTGAATTGGTACCAATTATAAGTGGTACCACATGGTTTTTATCCATATGGTGTCAAACAGCAAAATCGGTATTGCTCGGGGTAAAGGATTGGTTTAGGAATGATATTGCCGGTATATTTTTTTCAAACCTTTGTGTGTCTGCTACATAAAATCTTATAATTTGAGGAAGCTGAACCCCCCCCAGGAAAATTTTTTATCTACGGCCCTGTCCTTTACACATCATTCTTGGCTAATAAAGAAGCCACTGAGTAAATGTTGACTGTTTAGCAAAGCTCTTAAATTAAATGTCACTAAACATTTATAAATAAATCTCTTAAATTGAAATGTTAGTTTAACCTTCTTGAAGACAATAGGTTCCTCTTCCCATACTGGGTTCACAGCATTGCCTTGTGATGTCTTCGTCTTGAATGCTTTTCGCCTGGTATCAACGGGTAAGCCAAACATGTCTACTTCCACATAGGTTCCAACCTTTTTATCTGAAAGGAACTGCCCTGAAATTATCTACAAAAAAAGAAACATAGAGTTCCTTGAATAAACTTGCAATGATGTACTGTACTATATACTACATATATAAATGAAAAGACTGTTAGAACGGCTACTGAGTTAAATATATGACAGCAATACAACGTCCTACTTGTAGACATGTGGTTAAAACATCAAAACTGCATACATTACCTTAACAGACACTGTGTTTGCCACTATTCCATCCACTGTGGTCTCTGTAAATGGATCAAACTGCTTATCTTGCCTTCTCATAAACTCTGGCTTCAGCCTGTATCCACATTTACCATTATATTCATACATTCCCATATTTAGCTGCATAGAAAAATCTGTAAGCAAATGATGGCACATTATTAATGCAGTAAATCAACCCATGATAAAGCCACTTCCAATTCAAGGCAGCAATAATATGTATTAAGCCATATGTAAGGATGACAGCTTTTGAGTATGTACTTTCAAGAACAAATAAGCAATGGCAGCTTCTATATTTCTATCCTAACAAATTGCATTCGATGACATTAAGGGGCAGAGGACAACACAGGCCTCTCTCATAACAGAGTAATGGGTTTGATAACTGTAAAGTGCAAGGAGCAAAGTGCTAGTTCAAGTATCCAAAGCAAAGCAAACCAGATGTAAAACTGGGAGCATTCTGTTTTGGGTGACTGCCCCTTGTACTTTAGAACAAAATCTGGGGCTGCACTTGGAATGTGCTATCAAGTGTATTTCTGCCATTTGTTTTTTTGGGGGTGAAATAAAGCAAGCTCCAGTACTCCTACAGGTCATTATGTGGTCAGTAACTGGCTGCAGTCAAATCATCTCACAATTCATGCTGGTACTGTCCTTCCTTCTGGAGGGTGGCTACTTTTGTTCCCCATGGTCCCTGTGTGCGTTGTAAAGTAGCTACCGCTCCAAGCTCGCTCCCGTGATGGGCAACAAGCTCACTTTAGTTTACTAATTTGTATTAAAATTATAGTCTATCACTGGAGTGAGCTTGGAGCGGGGGCTACTTTATAACACACACAAGGCCCATGGGGAACAAAAGAAGCCACCCTCCAAAAGGAAGGACAGTGCTAGCACATATTCGGAGATGATATGAGTATCCGCAGTTGAGTGATACACAAAAAAGATACATTTTTGTTAATAGTCAAGGTACTTGAATGGATTTTTCCTGAGTTTAATGTCACTTTAAACCCCTAATTGGGTTGAATAAAAGACTGGAGTTCTCCATGCCAAGATCATGGACAGCAATGAAAACCATGTCAGGGACTGAAACTTGCTTTACTTACCCCGATAGCTAAACTATACAATGTGATTAGTTAAAGTGTCAAAATATGACCTTGTAGAGTGCAACCAGAACTCCAAGAACTTCAAATTTCTGGGTATGAGAAAAACAGACAAACACTTTCCACATAGTTGTGCTTGGCACCAGACCTATTGCCAGGCCCCAGCACTACTATGTGGGCGTGGAGACCATGCCCATGCAAATAATGGCCTTTCAGCAGGTCAAATCGATATTTAGGAGAAAACTTCAAAAGGACTCCAGAAGCCCTCTGGGAACCCACATTTTCACTATATCCATGATATGGGACCATATAGCCCATGCTATGTAACTGCATCTTCTTTTTTTTATTACATACATAACTGTTTGGTTTTCTTCAATACTTTTCTAAATAACATTAAAATAGCGTTGTTTAAAGACAGATAAGAATACACCATTGACATGGTTGACCCAAAACCACACAAAATACATTACAATCATGTCAGTGGGATCTAGCGCTGTTTCGTGCTGCAGCGGATGTTTTGTTTATAGGGTGAAGTCATGCAGAGTGCAATCTTCACAAATTACTTGTTTATAAATTATTTAAACAAAAGCTTCTTAAATCTAGGTCAAATGGTAAATTAGAGCACAGCAAGCATAGTAATTAATGATGTGTATTACTGCATTGACTAATATATATCACATAATATGTAATATTTTCCTTTTTTGTAGTGTGTTTTTTTAAATAAAGAAGATAATTTCTATTTAATTTATTTGCCAGAGTCATAACCCATTAACTACGTCCTTTCTTTTCTCTTGTATAGCATGACTGTCTCTTAGCTGTCACTTAATGTGCACACATCTGCAAGTTTGTGAAGCGAAGTGTTATAATGCAGATTATGAAAGTGTTGGATCTACACTGGCCCTCTTCTAACATGCAGACACATATGAGGTATTGAACAATAACTTTTTCAAATAGATTTTTTAAAGTGTGTATATAAAGTCCAAACTTTTTTGGGGGGATACAATGTGTGTTCCTGCTGGGCAAATGTACTCTTTTTGTCTGTCCTAGTCACCCCTTTAACAGGAATGAAAGTAAGGGGACATCCTAAATGTTTTAATTGGTACAGGAACAGGCATTGAAATGAATGGATCCAACGAGGACACCTTTTAAGGGTTTCTCTCACTTTGGAGTAATTTCCTCTTACTTTCTGTTGTAGCTATCGGACAGGAAGTGATGGAAAAATACCCCCAATGGAAGACATATGACAAATTAAATCTGGCAGGGGTTTTAATTCCTTATATACTATCTCCAAAACTAATACAAACAATTTTGGCTTTTAATTTACTTTAAATGGGGTGGTGGAGCAAATCTGGAAATTAGAAGACATTGTAAGCGTATGCACTGTCTGCAGGAGTGCCTGTTTGCACAGTACATCTACCTGTATGGGAATAACAACAGACATACATTTTTTCTAACACAGCAGCATGGTCTGTGAAATACCATATAAGAAAAGTAATTTTTTTAAATAACCAGAATCTTAGATCACTTAAAATAAATCTTAGAACCCCCCCTTCCCAAAAAACGTGTTACAATAGTATTTCATTTTAAAATGTGCAGGTTGGTTATGTGTTTTATATTGAGCACTTTTATAATTGTGAATATAAATATGAGGATTCACAATCCTGTAGATTGTTAATCAGTACCTGGCTACACCTACTCCTGCCCACTGCTTTCTGGACTGACCGCACTGCCTCTGTTACTGAAACCCTCCTACTATGAGCTGCAGTGTCTGGGAGGAGAGGCTTAGTCAGGGAAGGTGAAATACATCTTTGGTTTACTTTATGAGCCTTGTGTTTTACAAAGTAATTGGATTTGGGACTTGTTCAGGCTGTCATACAGGAAGCATTAGTTGTACTTTACTTCCCTGGAGGTGCCTGTAGGGATGTGGTCAAACCACAGGGTGACTAGTTGTTGCATTTAATGTCCTTACCTATAGTCTGAAAGTTAAGAGCCACCATCTGACATCCAGCATTCCAGAAAACCTGAGGCATGTAATTTGATGAATCCACACGTGTCCCTTTTGGATAAATTCGACTCAGCTGCATTTTGTTATATCTGTCTTTGGTTAAGAAATCTTTAAAAGTACACACAGAAAGCACAGACTAATGCTGGCCAAACACAGAATTAAATAGCAATAAAATTGAATGGATCCAGGCAACCTAAATTATATGGCAGCGATGTCGGTAGGTCGTCTTGATGCATTTGATTTGTTTTGTTTGTGCAGGGGTAGTGAATAAAAATTCAAGGAGGTCCGGTGAGTAAAATTTTCATCAAGCTGATGTCTGAATCACGGGTCCGGACAGAACTGTCACTCAGTCACTGTCTTTACGCAGATTAACGCAACACATTGGTGTGAACAAGCCCTCCAAGTGCCCCTTTATACTACTTCTTAGTAGCTTAGTTATACAAACTAAGAAACACAATAAAATGTGACTTTGCTGATACCCAAGCATGCCAATCTCACATAAAAACAAAACATTACTTTTATTTGATATTTTTGATAGGTTGAACTGGATGGACCCTTGTCTTTATTCCAGCTGCGGGCAGGAAAATGATAGAAGGCAATACTCTTCCATCCTCCTTTATGCTGCAGGGAACAGAATTATGTCTTTGGTTTCTAGGAAGACCCAATGACTGGAGAGGAGGGAAGACCAAGCACAGGTTGGGGACCACTGTTTTAGAGACTAAGAGCTAGTTGACAGTGGTCCAAATAGCTAGAAAATTGCCCACGTGAAAACTCACCTCTACTTTCTACAACGATTAGCATTATTTTTAACTGGTCACATAAAATATACCTATGCAATTTTAAGATTATAAATGTTATCAGCAATGCCCAATTGCTGTCAACACTGTTTGGGATTTCAGTGCAAAAAAATACATTGGGCCCAGATAGTGGGCCCACTACAATGCTGGAAGTACTTTATTGGTGACACATGGGGGGTGATTTACTAACCTAAACACACGCACGCACTAGGTGCGTGTGATTTTTACACAGCAAAACGTATTTATCAACCAAAAAGTCTCTAAAAGCATATCTCCACTAATGCCATATATGGAAAAATCATGCACATGATGCATATATAATGCTGCTTCACAGTTTAGACAAAAATGGTTAGCTCATGCATTTACATTCCTGCATTCATCAACGCAAGCAACACAATGTAGAGCTAATTTACACAACATCACCTTGCAATTCATGCAGGGCTTTGCACAACACACCTGCTGGGTGTGTACACACTACAAAGGTGTCTAGATTCCACCAATAGATCATGCTGGGAGGGAACACACTACAGAGGTGTATACTTGTTCGTGGCGTGTTTATAAGGTTAGTAAATCAACCCCATGCTGTCAGTCCTGTGCTACATGAAAAAGTTGCAAAGATAATGTAGAACCAAAGGATACTCTACAAATTCTACGGGGGATTTAGTTAGCTGCTCAAGTCCCTTGGTTTCCACAAAGGAGGACATTTCATAGCTTTTGTTTCTTTCTGCAAGAATAAAGTAAGAAAGCATCAATCTTAGTAATCATCAAGACATATACAGTACATTACTTTTGCTTATTAAACAGACCAATGATGATGCACACTCTTCCTTCTGTAAGCTCAGCTATCTCCCCGCCTATCATCTTACACAGTAGACACTTCTACAAAAAACCTGATTTCATATTTCAAATAACTGAATATACCAAACACATTTTGGATATATTAAATGGTTAGATCTTCTGATGTATTTTCAGAAGACCAAAGTGAAAATAAACGACACAGCGCCCAATAAGGTGTTTCTTCATATCCACGTAGCAGGAGGAGGCTGCTGTCTTCGAGGCCACCAGGAAGCATCCTCACACATCATGAAAAACAAGAAAAGAGGGGACAACACCCACCCCTAGTGTAAAAACCTTTTTAATAGAAAATGGAGTGCAAGTAATCTGACATGTAACTACTCACATTTGGATGAACAATTGATAGCACACATATAACAAGAGGCGACCAAAAGGCTGATGCGTTTCGGGGGAGATTCCCCCTTCCTCAGAGCTAGTTTACACACTAGCCAGAGTTCCCATAATTTACTAGTTGCCATTCAATATTCAGAGTAGTGAACTTGTAACAACTCCTAAGAATAGAGGTCATTTAGGAGGACAAACTATATTAAAAGCATGGGAGATCCTATCTGGTTGACCATCCCTGTGTAGAGCCTCTTCTACAAATGTTTCTACTCCTCGCAGCTTCTGTTAGATGCAGAGCCATTGGTATTAAAAACTGCCTACCATGCATTATTGCTAGATTATAACAGCGTCCAGCAAAACCTGTTCTAAGAGCTGGGTGCTATATCATTCTGTCATAAAGGGACACTGCCTATCAAGAGATTAATCTTCTAGGAATGCTCAGAGACTGAACAATGCCATAATTATTTTACACATAGACTGAATCTTAGCCAACATATTTCTTGTGTCACACAGTGACAGGTAGCAGGAATAGGTCCTCTCTGCTGGCTTTTAAAAGTCAATGTAACCTAGACAGAAAACAGAGACAACCTAAAATGTTAATATTCCGTTAAACATTCCATTGAGTCATCGTTTTAAAGGAAATAGGAGGCTTTATCTGCTGCAAGAAATTGTTATTCTTTTGTACGGCAGCTCTTCAAGATAGAAACAATCAGCAGTTTGGGCAGCAGGGCATGTAAGTAATAAAGTGTATATTCAGCCAAAAATGTTTTTTTATAGGGTGGGGAAGGATTAAAATGCCTGTCAGGTTTTTACTGCTATCAGGAGATCTGTTAGAGAGAGTTGTTCTCACCTTCTGTCTTACTGACAATGGTTTTACCAGATTGGAAAAATGAGGGAGAGCAATGCAGAAAATGCTTTTATTTTAGTAGAAAATGAGAAGGCTAGAACCCTGTCAGGTTTTTTTTTTTTTACTCTCTGAGTCCCTGTTGCAGATTTTACCTCACTTCCTGTCTGTTAAAACCATTATCAGTAGGACAGGAAGTAAGGGTAAATCTTTACAACAAAACCCCGGATAGCAGTAAAACCTGACAGGGGTACTAATCATTCCCCACTCTATTCAATGCTTGGAAAAGGGTATTGGTTTGACACATACTTTCACCGAGTTCATTGTTAATTATTTTTGAATGCTGGTATTTTGGTACTGTACACCCCATATTTTTCCTTAATTTCCTTAATTTTTCCTTAAATCCACCAGGTTATCTCTTAATTATTAAGATTAAAACATTAAAGTAGAACTGAAGCCAAAACATTTTGCTTTGCTTTGGATAGAGTTAAAGAGGATTTTTAACTTTTGTCAGCTTTTTTGCCATATGTGTCCCATTGGAGAGATTTCCCTTAATTTCCTGTCTGATAGCCAAAACAGGAACTGATAGGAAATCTCTCCAAAGTGAAGGAATCCTTGGTGGTCAGTAGGGTCACCAGAACTAGTGTCCCCATTGGGAAATTTCCCATCTATTCCTGTTTTCACGGCAAACCATTTGGGATTTTCTTTCATTTTCACTGATAACGGTCACCAGGACAAATAGAGAGGGTGAATCTCCCTAAAGCAGCCACAGACAGCATTATAAACTTGACAGGTGTTGTAATCCCTCTCCACTCTATCCAAAAGTGAAAATAAAAAAAAGTTTTGGCTTTAGTTGCACTTGAAAGAAGAACTATGGGCAATTGTTTTTATTAACCCTCGCAGTGGAGCTACCCAGAACTGCAAGGGTTAACTGCTTGTTTTGGTCTAGGGCTGAAAATAACAAAGTTATACTCACCTGATCCTCTGAACCAGTCCCTGGGGCATCTCTCCTACTCCGCTGCAACAATCTAAGGTCCCGTAAATCATCACGTTCTATACACTGTGCATTAGACGTGAGGATGCCATTGCTGCAGCGTAGGAAGAGACAGACTTCAGGGACCACTGTCACAGCCAGCTGGCTCAGAGGATCAAGTGAGTATATATTTTCTATTTTCAGCCCTAGACCAAAACAAGCAGTTAACCCTTTGAGTGCCGGGGTAGCCCCACTGCAAGGGTTAATTATAAAAAACTTACCAAGAGTTCTTTTTGAAATGTGTTTGCTCTTCATTAGCTTTTACAAGTATACATGTCCCAGAAATGACACCTAGTTTGTCAAAGAGATAATACTGTATAATGAGACATGTCCTGGATGGCTCCATTCTGCCTCCCGCTGGCCCGCGGATGTTGTGTCAGCCGCTCGCTGCCATGCGCTCTTGTTTTGTTACTTACTTTTAGAGATCTCAAAAGACTCAAACTTCACAGGCTGAATGTAGTTCACCAGGTTAGACATTTCCTCTGTGGCGCTGGCTTCATTTCCTGCTGTGCCCTATAATTACAAAGGAGTCATTTAGCCTTATTCAGTCAGGCAGTGTGAACAGCAGTGATGATGTGCAAAGTGCAGCCACACAAAGCCAGCCAGAATTCGGATTGCTCTTGACAGGTCAATGAAATATGGCTGCTATTTGTAATCTTATTGTAAATACATGCTGCTCTTTCCTTTCTTGGATACTAGCTAACGTCGACCTATTTGCTGAACCAAAGTCATTTATGAAGTATTCTTTCCACTTGTCAAGAGCACCTGTAGTGCTGTAGAAAATGATATGATGCTAAGGAGTCATGTAGGTATGGTAGACATTGCTCTTTTTTAAGGATTTAGAGTATTTTGGATGGGTAGTATTAAAGAAACTCTTCACATTGCCCACATCATGAAAAGTAACATGGTCAATTAACTTCTTCCCTACCCTGCAGCAAATGCTCACCATCGCTGCTTCATTCAGCTCTTGGAAATGAGACAAGAAAGCCCAGAATGAGCTCTACATCAACATGTTGGAGCTTGCACAGAGATGATCCAAGGCTGTCAAATGGAGGAGTGATTCACATGTTCCTTTATACCTGGAAGTACCAAGGAGTTCTCTTTACTCCTGGCAGCTGTACAGGAAATCTGGAGCATATGGTGACTATCAGTTGCTGGGGAGGGGTAGTTAAGTTACCCTGTTACTTTGCCCTGCATGGGAAAGTAAAGTGTCGCAGAAGGCTAGGCTCTCGTGCAAGTTAAGCCCATGGAATATTTTGAGCTGACATAAGTACTCAACCACTGATAGCTGTACCCCAAAGGGCACTTCCATTAGGTCAATGCAGTACTTCTTCCTAAATTAAATTTAGCATATAAGTATGGTATTATAGTAAACTGTAAATCATACAAAAGGGATCCAATAAAATCTTAATGGTTATAAAATTTAAACCACACCGGGGTTGGCATTTAGCCAACACTGGATTTTATAATAGGGTGAAAACTTAAACAAATCTAAAGTGAGAGAGGTGTGGTACTACAACATCTAGGGATAAAACTAATCCCTCCAATTAGGAAAAGGCCACAAGGGATCCCTCCTATCTGCACAGCCCTTAGCGGATAGATTATGGAGTCCGCCACTTAGAAAGAAAGTGGAGCAATTCGGGTTTCCTTCAGTTTAATGCAGGTGCAAGTATTATAAGGCTAAACATGCAGCCAATCACCATTTCATGTGAAGACTACACTTTTTCAACATATCAGTCATTGGCCACATGTTTTAGCCTTGTGATGATTGCACATGCAAAAGACGACCACAACACTTCCTCCCTTTTGTTACATAGTTTAATAAAATAGAGACTTAATGCCCTAACAAAATCCAAGGCTTCATATTCCCTGGTTGGAGCAGACAGGCTATCTGGCTGGGGGTTCTGTACCACAGATTATGCTCCCTGCAAAAGTAAACCCAGGTATCAGATTAGGTGTTTCAGATATCCATACAGCTGCCACTTTGCCACAGTGGCGACTTTACATGTAATGCAAATTATTCTTTCTTTTTTTAAAGGGACTGTACACTGTTTTTCTATACATATATTTTATTTATGTATTATTTTCGGATTTAGAAAAAATATATTTTTTTACATCTTCTTTAGTCAAAACAAATACAAAATAAAAATCTTTTCAGGTACAATTTAATGTCATATCTCATCATGGCCACTAGAAGAAGCTGAGGAGCAAATGAAATAAGTATTTATTTCCTATGCTATTAAATGTGGTATTACATTCAATTACACTAAATTTATACTAACAACATACATTTTTGCCTTTATTCATACAGGGCGAACGTTCACCGAGATCCGCAGATTCTGCAAATTACTTATAAAATGACCCCATAATGTCAGTTTAGCTGGGTTTTTTTTCTATTTGATCCCTAAGGTAACCCTAAATCTTATTAACTCATTCCTTTCTTTCACTATTTATTATTTTTACATTTATATTATATATAAAATAACTGATTAGGAAACATTTTTCAATTCAGCTTACTTTCCAGTTCAGCTATTTTGGCCTAGATTGTTCACTTCTCCTGCCTTCTCCAAACTTTTCACCTTTTTGTGAATAACCCCCATAATATTAATGACCCCGTATAGAGATCCCAATCTAAAATAATCAGTAATTGTCCTAGATTGGGATCTCTATATGGGGTAATTAACATTATATGTAAAGTGCTGCACAAACTTTTGGCGCTAAATAAATCCTGTAAAATAATAATGTGAGATTTATATATATCATATAACCCACTTATATCCAGAACCACTGTTCTGGATAGAGAACTGGCATTCCAGGAACAAGGAATTATTTGTATGGTTCCACCCACTCTCCAAAAATAAGGAATTATATCAATTTTTTCTAGATTTGTGGATCTTCTGTGCTTTAGAGCATTCTTAATTTAAATAATTAAGCAAGAGTATTTTAAGGTTTTAACCACTAGATGTCAGTGTGTTACTGATCTTACACATTACACAAAGCATGTAGGGGAACCAATCTGCTAGATATAACATAACCCTCTAAATCGGTGCTGGGCAGCATACTTTGAATTAGGGATGTCCCGATACCGATGCTAGCATCGGAATCGGGCCCGATACTGGGCATGGCTGCTTGGCGCAGGAAGTGACAGTGCTGCGCTAGGGGGAGGCTGAGGAGCCTCTTACCTGGAAAAGTGGAAATAACGCGGCAACACACTGAGCATGAGTTCTTACCTAGGGATTCAATAAACTCTTGCTAAGCTGGACTCCAAAGGCTCCCCTTTAAGTTATGGGATTTAATAACATCTACTGTATATAAGTTATTAGTGAAACTGATAGCAAATAGCAAATATTCAAAATGCGTATGCTAGATAGGTCAATGAAACATGTACTTTTGCTCTGATATTATATCGATGGGCACTTAACCTTAAAAGAGAACTATGGGGTAAGTGTTTTTCCCCATAGTTCTCTTAAGAGTCACAGGAGGACATATACTAGCGTCCTCCCATGACCCAAAGCTCGGCTCAGTATATCACAAGCTACAGCTCACGGTATACTGAGACCGCTGCAGCCGGGACGGATCCCGACAATACTGTTGAGATCCACCTAGCTTCGTGAATGACAGCTGTACCCTGTAACAGTTTCATTGTCACACGTCGGCTCGAACTATGAGGATGAGTGATTTTCACTCACCTCATAGTTCTCCTTTAATGAGAATATAATCTCTTATCTCTAACTTTTCTTACCCTGTGCTTTGAGTGCTGTCATCACAGACCCAATGTAGTGTAAACATTACATTTTTTATATTCAGTTGGTCTGCAGTGATCATCATTACAGTGTGGAGAGCAGCAGGCTTACAAAAAAGGACTAAGAACATGAAAACAGGCATCAGAGATCCCTCTAAAATCTGGATGTTCATGCTGCTTTCAGCTGAACTCAAGCAAAGGCTTCAGTTACTGATCCACTCTGATTCATTAATTCAGATTCTCCTGGAAAAATCTACATTTCTGAGCTCCTGGCTAAAAAAATAAAAATAAATGTAAACATATGCCTCTCCTGTCCTTAGTCGTGGTCTGCTAAAACAGTGCAAACACTGACAATCTGAAAGTAAACAATACAATGTTTATACATACCTCTGTAATTACAGCTTTATCACATGTAAAGAAAAAGCAGTGGTCATAGGTTATACTGTAAAAGTTGCTTAGTTTCCAAATATATAATAGAAGGAAAGGTGTAGGGTTTGCAGGCCTTCAAATTGATCTTGTAAACAATCAAATATGGGCACGAACATCCAAAACAGAAACAAAGCTATCAACTATGGTGTCATGAGCTGGACATTATAATAGATAAGAATAATTGTATTACAAAGAGTCTTACTTCCTCCATGGAAGATTTCTTACAGTCATCATCATCGTCCTCATCATCTTCATCACTTTCAATGTCAGCTTCACCTGAAAAACATCAAACCGTCAAAAATTATAGGCACACCCTTCTGTCAGATTATTGTAGTGTCTGTTGCTGGTTACTCAGGAGTCAGTATAATTTGTTTTAAGATAGATAAGGCAAAAAGTTACAAGGGACGTCCAGTGATTTTTATTGACCAGTGAGAAATCATCTTCTTCTGGGTCTGATTGAAATTTGATTGGTTGCTATGGTCTTCCATACTATGCTCATTATCTGTGCTTTTTGCTCTTTTAATTAAAACTCCCAACATCATGACCTCACGATTCTGGCCTGCTCAGCAAAGATAGCGTGACCAAATGACTACAAGGAACCACAGCCACAGGAGATGCAAAATGTAGTGAGTTTAAATAGCGTAAAACAGCAGTATTCATACAGTATATGCTTACGTAAGGTACACACGGTTCAAATTTAGGCTGAGGCCTGATTAGGCCTCAATCAGCTGATCGAAAGAGCCGGTTGGTAAATTCTTGGCCAAACAGAGCTAGCAACCAATAAGCTGTTAGCTTTTAGCTTTGTTTGGGTATTGTTAGCTTTATTTGGGTATTCTGACAGCGGCTGTTGGCCGCTGTTAGCATACAAAGCAAACAGCAGGGAATTTGTCAATCAATGCTTGTAAGCACCGATGGGGGAATCTGTTCTATTTTTTTTTTTTTGTTCAGCCTGCAGGTTGAACAAAAAAAAATAGAACCATGTATACCCCACTTTACTCATAAGGCATCTTTGAAGTGGCTCTGTCTCTGAAATTCAGTGTTCGGAAAAGGATGTTTCTGAAAAGAAGATAGTAAATATGTACCTCTGCATCTGCCCATGCTGCTGATGCCGCTGTAATGAAAAGAGACTGGCAGCTGAAGTGTTTCTATGCCTTTTATGTCGATCTCCTGCTCCCCTTTGCATTCAGTGATTACTCCTGCAGACCCTACTTCACTACAGGACACAGTAGTGATGTTGGGGGTGGTGGTAGAATCCACTAAAAGCAGCAGTGGGGGCCAGGAGATCAACAGTCCAGGAAAGACTTAAGGTGAGAATTTCTTTTCATTTACAGCAGTGTCCGCTGATGCAGGCAGCGGCAGAGGAAGTATTTACTTTTTTTGTTTGCAGGGAACTCTTTTACCGGTGCTTTAATTAATATATACCTGATATATCTAAAAGGCATAGAAATACTTGTAATTCCAGTCTATATTTTCAGGCCTGCCTTTCAGAACACCATAGTTCAGCGAAGCCCATTTGTCGCCAGTGTTTACATTAACTCCGTCAAATAAAAATGACTAAAGACAAGCAAGAGCCGCTTTGGCAAAAAGATGTTACAGGTCCCGAGCCAGAAAAGTAACACGTAAGATGTATTCAATCCTTGAGAGCAATAAGTCTAATCTATAAATCATATCTAGATGTGTTTATCTGGTTCTAAGTTTAGTATTCACGTTGACAGGCAATTCTGACAAGATGTGAACATATTTTGTCATAACCCTTAAGCAGCAAAAAGGTAAAAGTAGACAATATTGCTAGTAGAGTAACACAAGACAGCTATAAAATAACAGACTATTGTACTGTTATGGAGGTTTTACATCACATATTCCCAAAGACCAAATAATCCCTACAACAAACCATGCAAGGACCTTCTTAGAGCCTGGGAAGCTTTCTATTCTTAGGCCAAATAAATTGAGAATTTTTTTAATCTTTAAAAGTAAATGCTAGTCTGAACAGTCAGCGCGTAAACACGGAGCAGATGCAAAGAATTTAAAGTGTATCCCTAGCCAAATATTATAATCGATAGAGTAAACTCCTGTCAGATTTTTTTCTTCCGGTCTGTGTCCTGCTGAGAGCTTTTCTTTCACTTCCTGTTACAGAGACAATACAGGAAGTGATAAGAAAATGCCCCAAGGCTGAGGAGAGATCCTCCAAAACTGAAAAAAGTTTGGCTTTAGATACACTTTATAAATAGGGTACAAGAGGTAATTTAATCTATGTGTGCTAATTTTAAAAAATAACTTTGTTTTTAGTTTGTAATTGTATTTGGACATAGGGACAGCTGTACCAGCTCATTACATAGTCAGGCTCTGCTTCCTGCTATACAGTGCCTCTAGTTATGCATTACTGCTCCTAATTACATCACAAGGCTCTCAGGCCAGGTTTACGCCTTGGCGATCTGTGACGGTCACGGAACTGCACACCACCGCCAATCACGCTGATGGTGCCATTATTTTCTAATGGCACCCCAATCGCCCCAGGCAGATTGTGCGGTTCCCCACCGCGATACCGCCCACACATGATCGCGGTTTAAAAAAAGTGCGGTGCGTGTCGCCAATAGAGGTACATGTAAATGATCCATCTTTTTTTGAATAATGAATCCAGATCAAACAAATATACATTGCCCAGCAAACATTTTCCTTAAATGTTTGTCCAAGCAGTTACAGTCATCATGGTTCCAAACAGCTCCAACTCTCTCAGCTCAGCTTCTCTGAACTCCCTACCTATCTAAAATCACATAGGGACATGCAGCTGTCCAACTAATATCTTGGAGGAGGGAGTAGGGCTAAGGGAGGAGTAAAGGGAGAAAAGGGGAGATAAGTGGTTTGCCTTGCTGTATCTGTGTGTTTGTGGAGATCCCACAAGGGAAAGGAGAAATCGGGATCAGCTGATTCTGCAGGGGACTAAAACTTTGAAACATCAAGGAGCAGCATTCATTGTAAGTGATTTCATTAGCATTTGAAATAGCTTAAAAACATGTGTACTTAAAGTAATTAAAGTAAAATTGAATGTAAGTTTACAAAAAACTTAACGTACCACTATTTAAATTACTATCAAGTACACTAAAAAGAGAATAAACACAAATACAAAGAAAACTAAGAGTAATACAATGAAATGAATGAACCTAACTGTAAACTAAACTCTTAAGAAATAAAAAGAATAGATAGTTTTCAAGAAAATTTTGCAGCTCAACTACCAAAATTGAGTTTTTATTTTGGTAAAATTCAGCAGATGGCAAAACTGTTACTTTCATAGTGTAATTAATTTGGCCGAGATCACTCTGCTCATCTCTACTGCCTCTAAGTCAAAGTATCTAAGATCGTCTTTCCAAATAAGTCTCAAAAGATCAAAGAACGTTGTTCTTTCTATATGGAGATAGAAATCTAGTATGAAGTATAAATGCTTTTTTTCCACAAAATGTTTTGTTCTTGACCAAGCTGTGCTGCTGCTGCAATGGACATCCTGGAATTGGCTGAGCTGTCTGGCAAATTTGGATGGATCACAAGACTAAATTGGTGGGTAAAAAAGTTACGATATATTTACATTTATTGCAGTGTATTTAATGTGCACGTTACTAAAAAAAAGTTCTGCATATTCTACTGCTATTTACTATTTAAATTAAATGTACAGATTGATGGGACGTCCAAACTTTTTTTTTTTTTTTCTCAAATGGATATTTATTGAGTTTAACAGAGAAAACAGTCACAGACATGTTACAATATGAACAGATACCTGTGGGAACCAGGTCACTCACATTCAACACATGGTGCATGAAACGCATCACAGTAGTAGAGGTACGCAACTTTAGCCCTGAGAGCGAGGTTACAATGTAGGACCTTTTAGCCATAGTATACAATCAATAAAGCTACTGTCAAAAGTCGAACCTTGAAGGACCCCAGCCTATGGGGTTCACGTCGTAACACATTAGGACCTTATACTGAGTGGTGTAGGGGGACGTCCAAACGTTTACAGTTGTCGCCAGAACAGGAGGGGAGGGGAAATCTTCCAATGGTGACACACATTCTCATGACACCTGTGCTAGAAGAGAATCCCTCTCATTTTGTAGAGATTACCTCTCACTTCCTGTTGCATCTCCGGGACAGAAAGGTAAGAGTAATCTTCTACACAATAGTATGGACATACATCAAAAAGTAAAGTGACATGCATTTTTAACCCTTGCCTACCCTATCCAAACCTGGAAAAGAATAGCTATGAATAAACTTTAAAAATACTTTAACCATATTTTCATGGCTAAATTAAATAGCTGTACTTTCTTCTTGCCTACATTACACTTTCTCCTAAATAGTTATCCACTGCTGTCATTTTAAAAAAAAAATGCAAATGGCTTGCTATTGCAAAGCTGGGGGCTTTCATGGCAGACTTTTTACTGAACCATAGGTTGTATCTGAAGTGAGCACAACAATCTCCGAAACAAAACACAAGCAGTTAGAAAGTGCCCTTTGTAAAACATACATGTAATTATAAAATACAGCCACAAGAGGGAGATATCTGCTAGCTTTTGTCAAAGCAGAGTAACATTCCCATTCAATCAAGACTATCAGTAGAATACAAAGAATACTATCAATAAAATACAAATTAGAAGAATACAAAAATAAATGAACTATTACTAGAGGATCTTCATGTGTTTAGGATGGCAGAGCTCAGGATACAATCTTTACCTTGGTGCATGCTGATTTTTTTTCTTTATGGTGTCTCCTGGTGTAGATAAAGGTAGACAAATATGCTGTGCCGTAAGCATAAAGCTACTACTATATGGGCATTTGCCTTGGGTGGCACTTTCCGGGGGGGGCAGAAAACCAGTGAGGCAGAGCCCCACCTGCCATTAAGCCCACTTGAGACCCCACACAGCCCACCTGAGACCCCGCACAGCCTTCCGAGAACCCACTCAGCCCACCTGAGATCCCGTACAGCCCTAATGAGACCCTGCACAGCCCACCTGAGAGCCTGCACAGCTTACCTGAAACCCTGCACAGCCCACCTGAGATCCCGTACAGCCTCCTGGAAGTCCACACAGCCTCCTGAGAGCCCAAACAGCCCACCCGGGCCTCCGCCCAGCAGGCCCGGGTGTTCCTAAGAATATGTGGGACAAACCTGTTGGCTCTAACTAGCGATGCGCCCAGGTTCGGTCCAAACTTGAGTTCAATCGAACCCAACAGGAAGCTGTCAATGCTGGCCCAATCAGTTGTTCCCCACATCAGCACGTGAACAAAGGGGTGGAATGCTGGTCATCCTTAGTTCATACCTTTGCCCATTCTGTAAGATGGTCTGGAGATCTGCTTCAATCTGTACATAGTAAATGCAAGGCCCATAATTCCGCAATATATTGTGGATGCCATAATGTAACCAAAGCCAAATTCGACACTTAGTACTATTATGATGTCCTTCAGTTATAAAAACATAACTGAAGAATATAAAGGATTATCTATGGCATTCATTCCTATGAAACTCCCTTCAACAAACTCCCATACAGATTTTACCTTGAACTCAATGAGAAAAAAGAAAAATATTTCAATTAGTAGTCTTACTTAAATCTAGAGCTTTGTTTACCTGTATTGAATATGTAACCTACTGCTTATTCTGTACTGTAATGCACAACTGCTACATTTAATGTATTCCCTTTATACATTGATTGAAAATAATGAATAGGGGAAAAGTTTTATAGGGAAATGCAATCAATAATGTAGAACATTCTGACTCACCATGCCTTCAGCAGCGTTAAAGTACTGTATATGAAGTATATGTAAACCCTAACAATGAACTTCTCCTAGCTGCTCCCTATTAGTTTGATAAATACAACATTAAAAGCGTTTTGTTATATCTGTTCAATCATTCAAAAAAGTAACTGATGACAATGTCAGAAATTCAGAGCTGCCCTATATCCTGTGCACACTTCTTATGTTTCCTGAGTCCAACTAGCCCACCAAGCTCATATTCCATTTCCTGACTATAGAATAAATGGTGTTTATGTGGAAAAGAACAGGATAAGGAGATGGTTTACAGCGTTGAACCAAAGAAAGCTATGCAGGGCTGACACCACTCAAGAACAGAAAATAAGAGTTGGGTGCATTTCAGGGAGATCAACAGGTATTTTCTGTACTTGCAGGGTCTAAAACACAGATAAAACGTGGGGTAATATGTCTGTATTGCAGAGTTGAACTACATATGTTATTTTTTTTATTTTCTCCTGACATACACTATGAATATATCTGTGAAAGCAATTTGTTTTATTTGTTCCATAAATGCACAAAAATACCTGTTGAGCCTGCTAGAAATCCAGTGAGCTTATTACGTCCTGTAGTAAGCTGACTGCTGCACTGAGTCTTGTCTACTCTCTCCATGTGTTAAGGGAACACCCCTAGCAGGTGACATGGGCTCACCGGAGGCACAGAGTCTAAGCACCAGCCGGTTTTCAGCAGAGCTCCTGATGGGTTTAGTTGCTTGCTGTTTCCAGGTCGCGACCCCCAGGACCATCCTGCCAAGGGTTGAATGAGGGCAAGAGGGCTCCAATGAGAAATAAGTAGACCAGAGCATGGTCAGGATAAGGCAAAGGTCCTGACAGGATGTAACCAAATAATGGTCGGATGGTCCGGGAATCTGTGGCTATCATTAGCCATATCGACCTGGATTCTGTGAGAGCCATTAGAAGTAATGGCATTGCTCTTGTGAGTACCAATAGAGGTACTGGCGGGTCTTCTGGAAGTCCTGGCAGGGATTCTCAGAGAAGATCTGTAAAACCTGGCAGGGACTCTGCGAGTTACCTCTGTGAATTACAGAAAATGCCCCCTATGTTACAGAGATAGGAAGAGCTAGAGGTGTTCTGATGTCCTTGCATATCCCTTTCCTACAGTGACAACACTTCTCTTTTCAAAGTACAGTGTGTAAGCGTTGTCACCCTAGGAGAGGACGTGTGTTACTTACATGATCATAAGATGAAAATAAAGGGACAAAGCCTGAAAATAAGAAAACAAATGCAGCCACCACATCTAAGGACAGGTAAGATGCACTATATGACATATTTGTTTTTGGGTTTAGATATGTTTTAGTGCCATAAGGACAGGTGGCCACCTAGATACAGATCTGTTAGCTGTTGAGAAAGCGCTCTGGTCTTTGTCAGCTAACATTGACAGTGTGCGGTTTGTAAGCAGTATGAAAATACAACATACTTGACTTAATTAGCAGCTCCTGTATAAGCTTTGCCAGTTTCTCACATTTGAAGGGAGTTGTCTGTGCCATCACGTATAAACACTTCTAAAGCCTTCAACATAACTTGACGTCTACCCGTAGTCTCTCTGGCGGACGTCCTCAATTATCATGGTAGTTAAAGTAGAAGTAAAGTATGTTTAAAAAAAAGGGGTGCTCCAGGAGCTTTTAGGCATAACGTGCTGGTATTATTTAATTATTATAGGTATTTATATAGAGTCTACAATTTACACAGTGCTTTACAAACTGCACATTCACATCAGTCCCTGCCTTTAAGGAACTTCCAAACAGGACCAATTTAGACAGGAGCCAATTAACCTTCTAGCATGTTTTTGGAGTGTGGGAGGAAACCGGGGTACCCGGAGGAAACCCACACAAGCACAGGGAGAACATGCAAACTCCTTGCAGATAGTGACATGACTAGGATACCTACCTCCTAAGCCACTGTGCTGCCCAGTATGCACAGCATATTAACAAATTATAAACAGCAAAAAAAGAGATAGATGGGGCTTTTAAGGTGTCAAAAAATGCAATTAGGGATAATACAACATAGCAATGACAAAATTACATAATAAAATGACATTTATTTATTAAAAGATTACAAGATCCACATGATAAAAATATACCCGCCAGTATCCATGATCAAACAGCATAAGACCTCCCTGGACTCTGTACATGTGCATGATGCATGCATAATAGATACAATGAACTTATTTTAAACAATTACATAATAATAAATAATTTTATACAAATAGTCATAAATCAAGAGTAAGATATACTGCAAGTCTGTACTGCGTCCAGCCTTCTATGCATTTCGCCGAAGCTTCATCAGGAAGTCGGAGGTAGCCTTTAGGATTCACATGAATATGCCAATCAGTATATTAATATTTCAAACATAATTGACAAACCAGTAACAAAATTTAACCAATTAAATACATACATAAATACCATAAGTGGGACATTAGTGGTGAGTGGATCCGCACAGTCGGGGAGTCATCCCCAGAAACAGTCAAGGACAACAGAGAGGATGGAGAGAGAGCCGATGGCGATCAAATATGAGAAGCGCAATCTCTGCCTTTGCAGTAGCCATCACTGTAGGATGGGCCTGAACTCATCATATCACTGATACCTCCAAGAACATGTTTGTCAGCTTGGTAAGATACAAAATAAATAGATATATAGTTTTTGGACTGAGCTGATCTCTTGACTCACGTTAATTAAACCCCAGAGCCAGTAGAAGAGTGGAAGGGGTTCCAGCCAATAAATGTTTTTCTGTGTCTCCACAAAAGTTTATCAAATGTTTATCAATATTAGCCTAGAATGACACCCACTATTTTCACACTCTAGATAAGGTTGTGGCAGATAATCACACTCTTTCTTATACCACTGAACTGAAATCTCCTACGGTCCATCCAGACTCCAGAGCCTCAATTCCATGAAAACAATGCAGAGTTGGAACACCTGTATAATACAGTGATAGATCACAGGAGCAAAAATCAATAAAATACCCTGGTTTCATTACTCCCACCTCCGATTAGTATCATATATCAAGCATCGTGGCTTCATGTACTTTACTATTGTGTCATGCAATGCAATTTATATTTTTAGATTCTGCCAAAGGCTGTAGGCATTTGTGCTTATTGGATCCATCTGTCTGTATGTGCCCAACAAACACATCTGACATCATTCAGTTTACGTATTTTATTACCAAAGTCAAAAATCAGCAGCGCAATCCCCCCCCCCCCCCC
>NW_017306296.1:2095743-2115075 GCF_000935625.1 Nanorana parkeri | reverse complement strand
CCCCCCCCCCCCCCCTTAACATAAAAAAGGGCCCACGCAATCCTCAATAAGTCTAATTATTCTACGGCACGCATAAAGTGGGGAAACAGTTCTCATTAAACGCTGCTGAAGAAAACGAGAATATTTAATTGAATGCAAATATCTATAAAATAGAAAGATCATTGTACTTGGTAAATGTGTACAGGGGGAAGTCTAAAATTAGTAACTCATTCCGAATGTACATGTACATGATGAATCTACGCTGATGAGAGGACGTTAATAGTTTCCACGGGCTTTGTAAAGATTAACACTGCACCGCAGGTTACAGGGAATTTTCATTCTCTTCCTTCCCATGGAAAGAAAAAAACAACTTCACATCATTGTAGCTGCCAGATACAAATCAGCATTTTTAACTGGGAGACTGCCACCCAAAACAAGAAACAAATATACAATTGCAGATTTACATTACACAGATTTGTCCAAATCTGCATATATAATAGAAATCTGCATTTACAGATCTATTTGAAGGGCTTTCCTGTAATTTAAAGAAAGTGTTAAGCGCTCATTGTGTCTAGGGAACTGAAATAGTAAAGATAACTCACCTGAACATCAATCCCGGCTGGCTCCTAGCCATGGAATGTCCCTCAGCGTCCTCACATCCTATACAACGTATAGGATGTGATGAGCCACTGGTACCAGGAGACAGGCTGAAGCAACCGCTCTAACAACCAGCCAGGATTGTGGTTTGGGTGAATATAACTCTGTTATTTTATCTCCCTAGACAAAATGAGCACTTATCCCTTGCAGTGCAGGAGTAGCCCCACTGTAAGGATAAGATTTTATTCTTTAGTTCTTCTTGAAAGCTGAACTCCAGGTATAAATATGCATGTATACTTGCATTGGTCCTGCTTGGCCCAATACAAGTGTTCATATTTTATACCTGGTAGGGCCATGGGAATCTGTAACACTGTAACAGCCAGCGCTACTAGAGTTCTTTTACAGTGATGTTTCGGGTCCTGTATGGTGCTGTGCTGAGCGACTTCCTCTTGCTATCAATGAATACTAGGTGTTCTCTGACTGGATGAGAAACGGTGACATCATGACACAAATATGGTGTTCAGCTTTGTATTTTGCTTCCTTTTTTTCCACAGTTACTGACTGTGAGAGACAGAAAAGAGGGAGAATTTTAGTTATACTGCAGTCCCAATGTTTTCATTTTTCTATGTCAAATATTTCCATAAACTCCCCAAAAAATGTATATGTAAATGTAGTGGACCTATAGAATAAAATGGTGGCAGCTGCAATTTTTTTTGCATGATAGTTACACAACTGTTTATCACATCTATATTTTCAGTAAACATTTTAGCAAAAACAATATAATCTACAACTTTTCTGGTAAATATTAACCGCCTCCCGTTGTGTAGGAACGGCCGGCAGGGAGCATCCATGTCTAAAGACGGCCTGTTAGCCCCGCCCACTCGCGTGCATGGCAAACTACCAAAATGTAAAAACAGGCAGCGATGCCTGTGTACATACAAGTGATTAGCCGGCTATAGAGCTGGCGGATTGCTTGTATGGGGTGCAGATTGGAGCACCCCCCCTCCCACTGTCTCGTCGGTCCCGGCTCCGCTGTGCACGGTGCGAGCCCGGGACCAGCATGGTGGCTCTCTGCCAGGGGATCAGAGGGAGTTCGGTACATGATCTCCCTCCGATCCCCTCTCCGGTGTCAGAATGCGGAAGTGATGCATATTACATCACTTCTGCATTCTTGTGTCACTCTACAGCTTTAGAAGCTGGAGAGAAGCTGATGAAGCAAATCTCTGCTTCATCAGCTTCTTTGGTGGTCCCTAGGTGGCATTAGGGGTTTTCTAAGCCCCCTATGTGATAACAATAAAGTTAAGTGAAAAGAAAATAGGAAAAAAAAAATGTAAGTCACACATGAAAACGAATTTAAAAAAACACCAATGTTTTTTAAAGTCCCCACCCATACATACACGCATGTAAACATGCGAACGAGTGCACAAACGTGGTCATGGTGTTCCTTTAAATATTTTTGTTCATTTGATTTATTTTTGTTTTCACCAAGTTTATTGCTATCACAAGAGGGGTAACAACTGATAGCACATATGGAGTGACAGGTCCTCTTTAAGCAGACTTGAAGAGTCTATTAGACTCCTAATGTCTCCTCTGTTCCCAGCCCAAACATCGGGGGTAAAACGTCCCCAAATATCCCTTTCCCTGCACACAGCCAGTCAGGATTTGACAGCTCTGAACCAAGAAGTGCTTAGAGTAGAGAGCCACCAGATGGCAGAGGAGATCAGGTACAGAAGTTTAAAATGTGACACAGCTAGCTGAACTATTTTTTTATATGATGCAATTGAAAGGGAATCTGTCACAATAATTACCTATGTTTGATTCCAAGCAGTATACCTAAACCTATTTGACGTCACTATGAATAATATCACTAACATGTAACTAGCATGCAGATGAAGTGTGTTTCGATTTAACTTTAATGGTGGCCACCTAGACAATTGTCTGCTTTTACTTTGGGAACGCCACATAACTTAGAAAAGTATGTAACAGCTATATTTCAGAAGAAGTTGTCTTTCTGTTTTCTTTTTCACTGAGTATATACTTGAGTATATACTAAAGCTGAACCCCAGGCATATATAAAAACACACAAATGAATGCAGTTATACGTTCATGAAAAAATAATTAAAAGAGAAGTAAAACCAAATTTTTGTTGGCTTTAATTCTCTTTTGGGTCACTGTAGTACATTTACTAATGTATACCTATGACCCAAAGTCACCATACTGCCCACTATATGCTGAAAAAGAACCTGACACGATCCACCGGAATGCCTGATTGACAGCTAGCTCTGCCTCTCTAGAGCCAGAGCCAGCTGTGCCCGCCCCCTTCCCTGTCTGTCCTTCCAATGGGTACTGGAGGAAAAGTGAGGGGAGGGGGAAATCCCTGCAGGTAGTGCTGACCGATAGTTACTGTTCTCTGCAGGGAGGAATTGGTGAGCTTAGCGGTTACATGATGGCTCAATTTTCAGGTTTATACAGAGCCAAAATATGACAGCTGCAGTGTCCCACACCAGCTCTAAGTATTGGAAAGATTATATTTTACTCTTCCAATACTTCTACTTTAAATGCATTTTAAAATAGAAAAAAAAAATGAATGCCACACTCCAAAGGAACGCCATGTCTAAAGTTATTGAAGATGAAACTCATATCCACAAGCCTGAGCTACTTCCTCTAACACAATTCACCCACAAGAGGGCTTAGCTGTAGAAGCAATTAAGCACTATTGTGGGTGAAACACATTAGGAGGGAGAAGCTCAAGTCGGTGGATGTGACTTTCATCTTAAATACATTTGTACATGTAGTACTTTTAGAGTGCAGTGTGAATTTCTTTTACATGGGATGCACTGGCTGGTGAAGTCGGACTTGTAATCGTACTGGCACCCTCATTGAAGAGATGTTTTGAAGCAGAGACCTGGAGCTAAGCGCCAGGATTTGTAAACATTTATAGTTTAGGCACAGATAGTTTAAGTACCTAAATTTGACTTGGCATATGCCTATTGTAATCCGTTGTGCAGCATCTCTTAGACTAGGAGAGGGGTGGGCAGCACTACTGCAGTGTATCCTGGAAAGCACTAGCTATTCATTGATTGATATTACTTGTTCAGCAATACATAAAAAATTATGTGTACTAAAATGAATAAAATATAGCATGCCTTTAAATAGATGTTTTCCATTTCACACACACAGCTTAGGTACATGTCAGTGTCAGCATTGTGTTGTATGTACCATGTGCCCTTTGTTGCTGGTGAAGTGCTGTTTGTATTGTGAAGTTATAGAATCCATGCATAAGTTATTTTTCCCAGAATGATAATGTCATGCAGTGTGCATGCATATGGTACATTTAAAAGCACTCTTGGAGAGCGATTTTTCAGTTCATTGGTCGCCTCTGCCACTATGTGACACCCGCCATGGTGCCAGTCGTTCACTCACTTAATAGCTGCTTCCTGCACAGAGATGTGCACTACAGCACTTAGGCTGCCGGCTTTCATCTGGTCAGATTTCCATGCTTTTACGGGAGGGTGACAAACCCATTAGGCGATCTGAATTGGAAATCAAGGAGGAATAAATGGTGAAATGATTATTATCATTTATTTATAAAGTGCAGATGGGGAATAATAAATAGCCGATACTACATAAGGAGACTTGGTTTTCTCCAAAATAGCATGTTGCATCAACTTGGCTTCTTCATTATGCACAGTATTTGGATCTACTTAGGTGGTCCTGTAACATAAAGCATTATCATTTTATGAAATCTAAAATCTTGTTTGTGAAAACAGACTTTTTTTTGCATATGCCGTTCAATCACAAGTGCCCATGCTGGGAAATGAACATTGGTCTCCTGATGCCAATAGAATCAGGTAGGGATGTGTGAAACAGAGTTTTAATTTCCTCACAATTTTGGGGAAATGTTGTGAAATTTAGGTGAGATTTTGCCATTGTGGGGAGATGCATTAGAGGTAATGAAGAAGCAAAAATAAGGTGTCTCCTGATGGCTCTTAAGACCATAATGGGCTTTAACTTTCAGAGGCCAATTTCAACTATCCTTGACATGTTGTTACGCCCCCCCCAAAAAAATCCCCTCATTATCCGTATTACCGGTATTTTGTATTTTTGTTTTGTATTTTTTCAGACAGGGGGAAAAAAAGGAAACACATTGTAAAAAACACCATTTAAAAAACAGCAGTGAGCTTGTACCATGCGGCTTTAAAACTACTAAAGTGCATTTTTAAAGCATAATGGTGTGCTTTACTGTTGTGCATTGCTTGCTTTAAGAAGACGACAGATAAAACGTCAGAGTACGATAAAACTTAATGTGAAAAAAAATGGAACAAAAAGTTGGGACCTGTTAACGTGATCTGTCAGTTCTCTCTGCTGGTCTTAATAACATGAAGTACCATAGGCTCAATACCGTGGTCTGCATTTTATAAATAGGTTGCAGAAAGCAGGGCTTGATATTGAGAAATACTGCAGAGTATTATAAATCAGCCCCTACATTTAAAAAATCAGGACTAGCCTAAGCAACCCCCCCCACACAAAATATAATTTTTTCCAAGTAAATTTTGCCTAATCAGCTCAATGACCAAAATTGATTTTCCCTCAGGTGACATTTGATGATTACCAAAATCACTCTGCTCATCCCCACTCCAAAACATGTAATTACATTAAAGTGAACCTTTCCATTCTCAAAACATGTAAAAATAATGGTACTCAGGGGCGTTGCTATGACTGTAAACTCCAGGGGCGCACTGAGCTCACACCTGACTTAGTGTGTAACACGTTAAATAAAGTCTAAGCCTACTTGCTGTATTCACTGCACTCATTACTGTGCCATAAGTTAAAGTCTCAAAGGTACACATAAACCGTTTCACAAAGGATCAAAAAATAAAACTCTTTCATTACATTTGCTTTTCTGCACACAGAATATTCACAGGCAACTAACACTTTGTCTGATCCTACCTTAAACAAAAACTTCATTAAAATAATTGGGACCTACTTTGTGACCAGCAGAAGACAATAAACACCTAGGTAAGGAGTATGTAATACAGCATAATATATACAGTACAGCGGTCAGGTCTATGGTGCACAATATAATGCATAGATCGCAGCAGTAAGGACAATGTAATGTACAACATAGCAGTGTTTACGCCTATGTTATCTACAACACAGCATATAAAGGCAGCTTTCAGGACTGTATAATGTACAACATAGTAAATAGAGTGCAATGGTCAGGACTATCTAGCATATAGAGTATGCAAACACACTGGTGGTCAGTGTGTTTCCCTTACACTGGTAGTCAGTGCTCAGCATGCCACCTTACAGTTATAGTCAGTGCTCTGTGTAACCCGTCGGTGGTCAGTGTGCCCCTTACATTAGTGGTCAGTGTGTCCCCTTATATTGGTGGACAGTGTGTCCCTTTAAATTGATTATCAGTGCTCAAATTCTCACCGTGGCTGCCCTCATGTTCACAAGAAATCAGCAGCAGCATTCAAATAAGGGTGGATGGGGAGCGAGCAGGCAGGTAGGCAGGCTGATGGTCACATGCTGCCAGTGAATCTCCAGCTAGCAGTGATCTCTAATGTCAAGTCCGGTGCAGTTGCTCTTTTGCTGGGTGCCTATTCCTCCCTGGGGACAAGAGCACCACCCTCATCCATAATAGTGCAAGGGAAACAGTGCAGGATGGGGACTGTGCACAGTAAACAGAAGTTAAATTAGATGTTGGGCAGTTCGCAGTCTTGGTGCCCATGGTACCAAACATCAAATATGGGACATGTGTAGAAAAGTAGCTTCTCCCAACAGATAAGGGGTGAAAGTGCATAAAGAGAAATGGTTAAGGACCTGCTCTGGTTCCTCCTCTCTCTGGACTCTCCTCTCGTTGGGCTTCATAACTGTCACACGGCCAGATATGGTAGTAACGCATCTGACTGTGGCACATATGTATCTATTTCACTGCAGCTTAACATTATAAATAATTCCTTGACATGCTAGTGCCCTTCATTCCTTTCTTACTCTCTTAATTATATTATGGTGTTGTTAAAGTTGAAATTCCAGAGAAATTAATGGGAAGGTAAGCTCTTCCCATGCATAAAGCCTCATTAGCCTAATTAGAGATCTGCATGGCAGCTTCTTGCTTTCCCTGACTGGGAAGGAGACCCATTGCTGGCATCACATATACTATATGGCCAAAAGTTTGTGGGCCCCTGATTATTACACCAACCTATATTGCGACAGATATGTGGACATGCCTCCAAATTATTACGTTCAGGTGTTTCCAGTGAAGGATACTGTTAATTCTATAGCATAAAAAGACCATCATGAATGTGCCCCTGTGCATAATGCCAGCTCAATAAAGATATGGCTTAATGTAGAGATGCACCAATACCGGTATCAGTGCCGATACTGGGCATTTTCACTTGTACTCATGAAAATACCCCGATACTAAGCGCAGATAAGGGCACTTTACATTTTTAAACTGAAGCCGGCGCTGTAAACAAGCGCTGGGCTTCA
Organism: Nanorana parkeri; assembly: GCF_000935625.1. Lineage (NCBI taxonomy): Eukaryota > Metazoa > Chordata > Amphibia > Anura > Dicroglossidae > Nanorana > Nanorana parkeri. The sequence goes on along the minus strand of NW_017306296.1, from coordinate 2,108,001 downwards.
CAAGAAGACTGCTGAGCTCCCCAGCAAGTTCCCCGCAGTCTTCCTATTTTCAGCACAGGCCAAAAATCTGCTCCTCCTCAACACCACCCGCAACTGCCGAGACTGACTGGGACCCCAGGAAAGACTGCACAGCCACCTGGGCCACTTCCTCTCTACCTAATGGTATTATTCTGCATTGCTGTATAATGTACTGCTGAGATTTGTAGTCCCTCTACAGTTTGAAGCCAGTGGCAGAAATACCAAAATTGTCACATGACACTAAAAAAGTATGGGTAATTGGTATCAGGAAGTACTTGAGGAAAAATAACGGTACTCATACTCTGTCTGGAAAAAATTGTATTGGTGCACCCCTAGTTTAATGAGTTTGGCATAGAGGAACTCAAGTGCCCTGCAAAGAGCTCTGACCTCAACCCCACTGAACACATTTTGGGAATTGAAATGCCAATCGCAAGCCAGGTTTTCTCGTTCAACATCAGTACCTGACTTCATAAATGCTATTTTGTTTGAATGGGCACAAATTCTCACAGACCCACTTGTAAAAAGAACAGTGAATCTGAGGGAGGGAGCAACTCCATAATAATGACCATAGTTTTTAAATGGAATGTCCACAACCTCATATGGGTGTGATGGTCAGGTGACCATATAGTATTTCAGGTATGACTTTTTTTTTGAATGTTGAATGAACTATAGCAACAAATTAAACTGGTGGGTGAGTGTACAATTATTATCACTTTATAACATATTTCTTCATTGGTATGTTTTAACTATTTTTATATGAAAAATAGGGGGACGGTTATTGAAGAAGCAATTCCCAAAGATCCATTTCTATTGTGACACCAGTGAAAAAAGGGTCTTGAGCAGGTATGACCGGTTGCAAATTAATACAAACATTTGCCAAATTTAAAGGCAGAATATGAAGTTCCCGAGGATTAGCCCAGTGTGTACAGTATGCAAACATTTCACACGTCCACAAAGTTTTCCAAGAAAGTAGCCATCTTTCTCCAGAACATTGTGCACACTGGCACATTGAAAGGGCATCCACGGCTGCTGTTTGAATAGAGCTAAAGTATTTTTCAGGATTGTAATAGTTTATTTGTATTATGTTATCTCAAATTATCTTTATGTTGCAGTGCCTTGAAATGACTGGATGTTATGGACAGTTACATACTGAGAAATCTAACTCAGCTTCTGTTAACACCTTCCTCTGATCTGTAGAGATAGACGGTACAATGCAGAAGAATGACAATTTCTACAACAAACAGAAAAATATGAAAGGTGATTATAAACTTGTTCAAAGGGCTGTAGTCTATACTGCCATGATTGTGTCTTCACTATATAAGGAGCACATGTAGATGCCTACTAACAACAATCCTAAACGTAACAGTTTTCAGAAACAGATAATTGCCAGTTTCTGTAATACTGTGGTAATACTTTTCTCTGATCTAGGCACTGACAAGATTTGTGATCAAATTCATCCAACCTCTGCATACCTTGTTGCTTGCCTGTCTGTTCAAACAAATAAGTCAAAGGACAAAAAAGCCCCTGGGATTCACTATCACAGCCAAATCAAACAGACTTCTAACACTTGTCCCATGGATAGCTTTCCTGTCAATAACGCCTATTTCCTTTAGTGTATATTGCTGTAAAAAAGGTTACTGCTTCTGCTAAGAACAGATTGCTATGTTAGCACTTCATATGGCAGCTGAAATGTGGGTTCAGTAAATGAGTCAGCATTCAGTAGTACTTAACACATTCCTTGTTAAATATCAAGCTTCACCACCCTGGGTCTTCTGATTTGGTTTAGCACTTTTTAAATACATTCCTTAGACAGTGTTTAGAATTGAAAATTTCGACATATTGCTAGTCTTATAAATGTCACATAGACCCTACCACCCTCTACCCACTTACTGAATATACTATGTGCTCCTGCATTGCGACTGGCATCTGTATTTGCCAGTTAGAGGGTATGAGGGCACAGTAGCTTTTGCACTTGCTCAGGGAGAGGGAAATAGTTCAAGTAATGATAGCGAGGTTGGATGTGGCCATGTAAGGAAAATGGGCCTTCCAGGATTAAGCACCTGTTTACAACTGTGATCTCTGGGATCCCTAAAACTATGCCACTGGGTAACATGATCTACCAAAATTCATGTCCAGGCCAAGCTACCAAAGCTGTTAACATCACCACTGACCAATTATACCTACTTATGTTCTTAGGTCATCACATGACATTTGTGTCTTTCAACATTTAGCTTCATGCCCTGTCATATCTACCCAAATCCCTCCCTCAATTTGACCATATTTGAATATACACTTAACCATTTAGACCCTTAAATGTGAACTGTTTGGAGGTTTAAGGTCAGCGTGTTCAAAAGTGTACATCCTCTGTAAGACCCTGTCCTAAATAGGATCTGTGTGGAAAAAAACAAGAATTATCTTCAGCCTAAGTCCTGGGGCATTATTAGGCTCTATTTAAAGTATAGGTAAACCCAAAACAAAAATGTAATATATTGCAGCTTACCAGTACTGATATGTGATGGCTGCATTATTATATTCATGTTTTTCCCCTTTTAAATTCACCTAGTGATCCTGCTAGTAACACACTTCATGTCCAAGCACAGGAATGCTCACTCACTGTACTGTATCCATGGAAGAGCAGCATTGTCACCCTAGGCTGATCTCGTAATTTGGACTACAAACAGCTCCCCATATCCTCATCTCAATTACAAAGAGGAGAGTTGTTTTTAAGTGCACAGATGACATCTAGGAAGGCTGATAAAATTGCTTGAGACCTAACTTTAGACCTAAATATTTGTAGCCTGATCAACAGGTATGTTTATTCACCTGCATGTTACAGTTGTGTTCATGGTTTCTTTTAGATTTATTTTAGTTTTGGATAGGGTAAGCAAGGTTATTTTTTGCTGCCTGGGTCACGCTGGAAAGATTATCCTTCACTTTCTGTCCTAGAGATGCAACAGGACATGAGAGGAAATCTCAGAATTCCTTAGATGTTTGTCATAGGAACAGGTGTCCCCACTGGAGGTTTTTCCCTCACCTCTTGCTCTGGTGAAAACGCCAAAATGTTGGACTTCCCCTCACCCCCCCCTTTCTATCTCTGTAACAATGGTCACAAAGGCAAATGGAAGGGTGAATTTACCTAGTGGGTACACAGGCAGTAGTATAAACCTGACAAACACTCTAAATCAACCTTGGCTGTGGCGAAGCTATAAACCTTCCCTTCTCTATCAAAAGCTAAAAAAAATAGCTTTTACATACCCTTTAATATTTTCAGCAACGTTCCTGCAAGAAAAGTGTCCTTGTTGCTTATAACAACCAGAGTCCATGTTGCTAGAACACCGTAGAAACCCAAAAGTGAGACTTGCTAGAGGTTGCCATGGATCAGCCTTATGTGATGAATGTAGAATAAAGACTTACCAGCCCCAGGAGATGATGGCTCAAACACACTGGAAGAGTCGCTGCAGGCATTGGATGCTTGCTCTGACAGCTTCTTCTTTGCGCTTCCTTCAGATGACTTGTGAGATTTCTTCTTATTCTTCACCAGGATTTTATACTTTAACTCCATAGGGCTGGGAAGAGTCACCCCTGGCTCGAGCTATGAATTTAAAGGAACTTGTGTTACAAACTTAAAGCGTACCTTTCAGCTCAAACAACATAATGCTCTATTCAAATCCTTCCCCCTGTACAATATTACAAAGCGGGCTGTCTGTGATTTTATTGGGGGTAAGGTTTTAGCTTACTCCTGCAACCTTCTAGGATACCCAGGTCACAGGACCAATGTCTCATGATACTGTTCCCCTGCAAGATTTCATGATCTATGTAATCTCTCTGCAGACACAAAATTTCACAGGAATACCAGCACCACAGCGGGTACATGGCTGACGTTGGAGAGAGGGACATGGTGCTGCCTCACCAGGGGACTGGCTGCAATAACCAGAAAAAGAAACTTAGATCCCGATGACTTTAAAAAGAAAAATGGTGGCATAGGACAGAGCATGATGGTTTGAAAGAGGACAACACAGGATTACATGGGCGTAAGTATGTTTATTTTGAACAAAAGGGCAAAAATAGTAAAGGGGAATTGAGAAACCTTTTTTAAGGGGAGGTACAGAAATGACTAACTACTTCTAGCAGCCCTCCTAAATAAATGTCACACCAATGGAAGAAATTGTTTGTTCAGTGTTAAAGCTTAATTCCAGGTAAGCAACCTAATGCTCAAAGCATATACAGTATGTAAACAGTTTTACCTGCCACATTATTTGTAATTCTGTTAGGTCAGTCTTATTATACCTATGCCTCTGCTACAGTGCACAGCCAGCTGGCACCTCTATTTCCTGTTTCAGATGTGCAGCTTCCTCTGTCACATCTCCACCTTCAGTCTGCTCATTAAACAATGAATCAGCACCATCACACAGCTGATTTCTTGTGCAGTAAGCAGGTAAAACTGAGTCAAAATTATTAAAGTCATGTTCTGGATCTGCCATGTGTCAACAATGTGTGAATCACAAAACCAACTAAACAGAATTTCATAATCTTTTTAAAACCTATTAAAGTGGAACTCCTTTTTTCACTATTTACAGCACAACATAATGCCAATTTTATTTTTTAAAAGCCCAAAGCCCTGTGATCCATAGGAATCAAGGGCCTAATAACCAAGTGCAGTAACCCATAGCAAATACTGGGACTTTACTTTTCTAGGGGATTCTAATTGATAGTGTTGAGTATCGGACATAGCACTCAGCACTTCGCTCCTTACACTGTTTCACTGAACCAGTCTGTTATTTCACATGAGATTTCTATGGCTCTAAAAGATAGATGTAAGAGTATGAATTAGAGCTCAGTCCCACTACCACATCTACCACATTACCACACCATACATGTGTTGTGGTGCCATTCATTTTAAAGGCACCCCATATCCAGAACACAGCTAAATTACAGTGCACCACAATGCATGATGAACTTTGCAGTGCGCCGCAAAACAAATGCTACATGAACTATTTTTTCATGCATTGAGATACATTACAGCCTATTTATTTTGAATAGGCTGCCTAATGCAACGCACCTAAACACATGAAAACACATGGGCCCTAAACAGATGTGTTTTGTCCTCCTCAGCACATAATAGCTGTCCATGGCGGCAGCTGACATAGACACAGCATGGTGTCCATTGACTCCCGATGATTTTAATGGAACCTGTAAGGACAGAAACATGAGAGACGCTATTGTAGAATTGCTTCTGATGCAGGCTTCAGGGCTGTCATCACGATCCAGGCTTTGTAATCTACCAAATGACTGACAAGCTTGCAGGGTGGGAGCTCAAACTTTGGATTTTACTGGCTATATGTAAGTTCATGACTAGTTAAGAAAGCTAAGATCAATTCCAAGTTGGCATCTTAAAAAGCAAGCATGTAATAGCAGCTGGTATGTTGCTGTCATGAAATCGGGTACTTTAAACAAACCAGAATAGACAAATAATTTTTTCTGTGCGGCTGGTTTAGGCTATTTTTGTGTAATAATATCCCCCATTTTTAGAAACCAGAAGAGTGATTTGTGATTGGTTTATACTGAGAGCTTTGTCATTATTAACAATAAAAATTGTTTTTACTCGTATCTTGCAGTGTAACAAAATAAAAATAAAAATCTTCTTGAAAGAAAAAATAAATAAATATTCTACTAAATGTTATTAAATACTATTAAAACATATTTGTAATTCAAAAATTGTTTTTGTTAAACTGAAGGCCTCTTCTTTAATGTGCATTTAATATTTATTAATTTTATGTCTGTATTTGCAGATAGTAGGATATCCTAAACACAAAAAAAAACTTCTAAAGGAAACCTAAACTGAGAAAAAAAACAGTATTTGTCATTGTCCCAAAAGTAAACAAATCAAGAATTCTGAATTCAGTCTCTATTCACATGATGCATGCTTGTTTTAGGGTAGTGACGTTTAAAGCATAGAAACTAAAGGATTCAGTCAGCTAGCATTTTCAGGGCAATGACTGCCTCTATCACTATCAACACCAGAAACATATAATGAAACCTCTAAATCAGCCTTTCTCAACCGGGTTTCCCCCACAGGTTACCAGGGGTACCTTCAGCAATTAGCAATTTCTGCCAATTACCCCAATGTAAGGAGTGGTCTTCCTACTGACCACAAATGTAAGGAACATCCTTCCTACTGACCACCAATGTAAAAGGCATTCTTCCCAATAGCCATTAATGTAAGGGACATTCTTCCCACTTGACACCAATGTAATGGGGCATTCTTCCAACTTGCCACCAATGTAATGGGCATTGTTTCCACTAGCCACCAATGTAAGGGGGCATTCTTCTCACTTGGCACCAATGTAAAGGGGTATTCTTACCACTTGCCACCAATCTAAGAGGCATTCTTCGTACTGACCACCAATGTAAGAAGCATTCTTCCAACTTACCACAATGTAAGGAGCATTCTCCCCACTGACCACCAAAGTTTGAAGCATTATTCCAATGACCCCGAATGTAAGGGGCAGTCTTCCCACTGGTCACCAATGTAAGAAGAATTCTTCCAATGGCCACCAATGTAAGGGGCAGTCTTCCCACTGGCCACCAGCATAAGGGGCATTCTTACTGACCATCACACTACCATGTACCATGAACTGTGGATATTGTGATTATTGAATCACAATACGAGAGCTATGTATTTATCATCATGTATTGTATGTCAGATGTTTATATGAGATAAGCAAATATTATGCCCTATAAAATATGACCTTTAATCAAATGATGGGACAGGTAGGATACACCATCAAAAACACAGACAACCATACTGACATTTTGGCTTTTCATTAGAAGAATGTAAAACAACTTTGTTATGGTACTGCACAGGCACAATATAATTTGCCCCTATATAAATTTGCCCCGATAAAAACACTAAACCTTTTCTAATTCACACAAGTTTTATATAAACAACACAATAAACTAACATTGTTTTATTACACAATTTTATCAGCTTACATGATACTTTTCTAGCGGTTCTGTCAGAAGTCCATCCCCAAATATTTGCTTGCAGTATTCTGCCATCTTTGCTTGTTGTTTTGGTCTGGAAAACATATTGAAATAAGAATTAGTTAATGCTTCTCAAAAGATCTGGAGGAGAGATGTGTATTTGTTGGCCACAGGAACCATTTAGAACAAGACCTTATACTTCCAGTGCCGGCAAACATATTCCCTGGTTGTGTGTAAAATGACAGCTTTATTTGTATCTGGTGTTTATATACCCTGGTTTATTACACAATCACTCACATTAGGGGCTGAATCCAAACAAGATTACATTGAAAGCACCCTAAGGCTGGATATACACTGCTAAAATTTGGAAATCGTTTGTCAGAGCATTACATTTTGCCATCATTGAGAGAACTAATTTAGTTTGAAAGCCCTTACAAATTTCATCCAGACTGGCTACTTGAACGGAATCCCAGACATATTACACAGGTTTCATTTGGGCCTAGCACATCTCCATTACAATATGTATTTTTTTTCCTAAATGAAAACCATATTCAGTTAGAATTTTGTAAGTTCAGAGAAAACTTAGAGAAAAAGAGAAGAGAAAAAATTAGAGAAAAAATGTCTATCCTGCTCCTTAGATTACTCCTTAGACAGGGTAACATCTGAGTTTTAAAGGCATTTGGAGCACAGAACAACAAGTGATTTTATATGCTTTGTGGCTATTGAAAAATACATTTAAAGAAGAACTCCAGGTAAATTGTTTTGTCTAGAGAGCTAAAATAACTACAATCCTGGCTGGCTCCTACACCACTCCCTCCAGCCTGTCCCTCCTCCGCTCCAGTGATGGTATGTCCCACGGCATCCTCACGTTCTATACATGTTCTATATATGTAGAATGCTCACAGATCCTTAGATCTGTGATTTTAGAGATCTCTCCCCATTGCACATCAGGGAAGAAGTGATGTGAAATCTCACCAGCTGGGACCGAAACATAATACTGGAGGGGAATAATTGGAATATTATTAGAATCTGTGATAACCGTTCCCCTCAATCTCATCAACAGAAATACAAATGTCACAGAAGTATTTACTCTTCCCAAGTCTATCCAGAATAGCTTGCTTGAGCAGAGTAAGGGAAACCCGTATGGCATCACGGGACAGAATATTTTCCTTAAAAACTTTCAATTCTCAAACAAAAATCAGTAAGTTATGTCAACATAATTTTTTTTTGTTTGCATGACATAGCTAATTAAAGTGTATCTGAGCCCCACTGGGGAGATTTACCCTCTCTATCTGTCCTGGTAACCACTGTCACCATTCAGGGAATATCCGATTGCCTTATGGGATCAGGAAGGAATTTTTTTCCCCTGTTGGAGCAAATTGAACCATGCTTTAGAGGGGTTTTTTGCCTTCCTCAGGATCAACAGGGGGTAATTGTGGGCATAGCGTTCTGTTTAGGCTTTTCTTTTCATATCTCTATAGGTCGAACTCGATGGACACGTGTCTTTTTTCAACCTGACTAACTATGAAACTATGTAACCAAGAATGTACTGTAAGTGAAAGAAGATCCAACATTTGAAATGATCACCAAAGTAGGAATACAGGTAAAATCTTCCAGTGGGGAACATTTTTTTTTAGGGCCCCTATCACTCGCACACCATCTGTTCCATCTCAGCAGGGGATCATAGACTGTTCCCTTGCTGAGTCGGATCAGAACGGAGATGGATATCACATATGTGACACCAATGTCCATTCCTATTTCTCCTCCATCTTGGGATGAAGGCAAAACGGACCCATGTAATCACTATGGGTGGTTGTATATCTGCCCTTGTCAGTAGAAGCGGGCCTGGATGCAAATTTTCTGTGCTCAGTCTAATGAACATTAAAGGACCCAGAAGTGGGCAGAAATAAGTGGTCCACTTACATACAGGTGTCCATAGGGATGTATTGCAGTCCGGTTTTTAACTCTGTAATCACAGGTGAAAAATAGACTGACTGAACATCTGTGTGAAAAGGGTATAACCAATCCCTAAAACTTTTCATTATTTATTATTTTTTTGCTTTTCCCAAAAGACACTGAACCTCACAGTAATTGCCAGTCTATGGTTGGGGGTATTATAAAGAGTAATAGCCCTTTTGATAATTGTTTGATACCGGAAAAAAATCTATTCATTTTCATAGTTCAAATCAGCTAAACAAAGAGAACGAGGAAGAGTGGTCACACAAATGGACTGAGATTTAAATGTCTGCACATGCCGATGACATCCGATTGTCCCACAAAGAACTGTAGATCTTTTCTACTTATCAATTGTGCTTAGACAAAATCTGTGGATCAGTCTGACAATTCTTTTCTCTTCATCTCCATTGTAAATGACATTAAAGTTTCAGCTAAATTCCTTCTCAAATACGCAAATGTATGAAAGCAGAACGAAATCTTGATGAGTTTTATTCTGTCATATCAGACACAAAACAAGCCATTCAGAACGAGCACTTCCTCCCGCAGGCCCCATAATCTCTTGTCCAAGGAGTGTGAGCTCTACATAGGAGATGACACTGTTTGGCTTGGGGGATTGGGAAACATGTGTCTGAATGCCGAGTCCTCTCTGCTGACCGCACAACACTCTGAGCTAGGCAGCTGCACAAAGTCATTCTGACAAAATCCTCTGAGGGACTTCTGACTATCCATAGCTGTTAAACTGACTTCCTGGGAGAGTGCAGATGGATCAGAGTAATTGTGCAATGCTAGAGAGATTCTTATTGAGCCCTCAAGTCCTCTCCTGCTGCCTCTTCAGTGCTCTTTCCTCCTGAAAGGGGCACTGAAATGAGCTCAGACTCTCCAGAGAACAGACCAAGGAAGTAACCTAGATTTCTTTGGCAGCGCTCTGCCATATAAAGCTAATATTAATGAACAGACAGGTCACCCCATCAGGGATTGACAGAACAGATGGATGATCATCAAATTAGAAAATCTAAATAAATATAAATATCCAGTTTATTTAATAATTGAATGAGTAGCCTGCAGAAGGCTGTAACTCAAAACAAACAACCAGAATTCACCCTTCACTTATTACTGTACACTAAAGTCTGATTGGGTGTCATGAGTTAATAAAATGTATATATCACTGCTCTGTTTGGAATCTTGTTAAATACGCTTTAAGGTGAACCTGTGCTGTTCCAAAACATTTCTAAGGCAACAATGGTGCTGAAGCACAGACAACATGTGCTACATTTGTTAGTCCGCAAGTTTGTCCCTGTGGAGCACCATGGACCCTATGCATAGACTGTACATGGATTCTCAACTTTGCCTAAGTCAAGGAGCAGGACCACCCAATACTCCCACGAGAGCAGGAAAAGAATTTGGAATTATGGTAGGAAGTCTCTAAGACATACTGTATAGGAAGCCAGGGGTATGACTCCCACCAGGCTCCACCTACACCTTTTGGTTAAACTGACCCTGACAAATGATGACACAAAATACATTGACACTTAACACTTAATATGTTTTATTTATAAGAACATATAAGACAGAGGTAAGAAGTATGGTAAGAAGTATGTAATACCAAAGGGGTTAGGGGTACATAAAGCACCCCCCATGCCAACCACAAATTCTCTTGCCAAGCCAATACTCCCCTCAAGCTCAAATTCCCTGTCCAAACATAAATTCTCCTTCAAGTGTACAACCTTCCCTCCTAAGCCTAATGGCTCCAAGCACAAACAAGCCCCTGCACCCTCCCTGTACTCACCAAACACTAAATGGTGCATGGCAAGTTTGTGAATTCCTGTGTGTCTGGATATAGTAAAGAAGGGTTAAAACGCCTTTTTTTTTTTTGCTGTCTGCGTCCTGCTGGGGAGATGTCCTTTCACTTCCTGACTTGCAACAAGAAAGGAGAAGAAATATCCCTGAAGTGTGGAGAATTTCCATCTTAGACAGCTGTCACTTGAACATTTGTCCCACTGGATTATTTACCCTCATCTATTGCTCCCATGAAAACTAAAGAATTTGCACTTATTTTCTGTCTCAATGCCAATGGTTACCAGGACAAATAGAGGGGTGAATCTCCCTAGTAAGGACACAGATCTTTGCACAGGGTCTAGCTCATCCCTTCTCTATCCAAAACAAAACTTTTACATATACGTTAAAGCATGTTTTGCAGGGGAGCATTATTTAAAAAAAAAACCATACTTTTCCTTTAAAGCAGATATTAGATGATGAAGCTTGGATGAGGATCCTATATTTTTATCCTGGTTTTGTTTTTGTTTTCTATTTCCTCTGCATGTGATAACTCCTTAAAGCAGATATTAGATCATGTAGCTTGGATGAGAAGCCTATTTTTTTTTTCCCCCTGCACATGACTAGGCTTTGTAAAATTACAATTGTGTATAAATATAATAAGAAAAAGGAAACAACAAAACAAAAATAACACTGACTCAAACCCATTATTGTTTATGTACGAAACTAATATGAAAGTTCTATTTTCTTTGACTTTTCTATTCTTCTTGCCACAATTAACCGACATATGGCATTACAAGTTACACAGTTGGCAAGTTGATTAAATTTGCATTTGCAAACAGACATCAGACATTCTCTTAATTATAAAGATTCTCACAAACACACCTTAGAACATTAGTTTATGCTCTGATCTAATATTCTAAATATAGCACCAGTAAATAATGATATTGTCTTATCAATGTAACATTTTCCTTAGTTAACCTTTCTTTTCATTCCCTTGGAACATTTCTCCATCTTGTTGCAATGTGAATAGCAGAGTAAGCAGGAACTTCACAATGACACAGATTCCTGAGTGGAGACATCTACCTGTAAAATTGCTTTCTTTGAAGAAAGTGCTTTGTTCTTATCAGTGTCAGAACCTTTTTATTTCTACTCTTTAAAAAAAAAAATTCACATTTCGCAGGACATGATCCACATGCGTGTCTCTTCAATTAAACATGCTGAATTCATTCAAACAAGCTCACTGAAATGGTAAAAATGCTACAGTATACCAAACAATAACACAGATCAGTCTAAAATATTTTGTGATAAGCTGCAAGGAATATTTTCTGCACAGCTGCATTTAAAAATCATGCTGTTTCAGAAAGACTTTAGTCCCTATTTACACGCATTCGTGGACGTTTATTTTTTGCGTTTCGTACACGTCCCCATTGATTTCAATGGGTCCCCGGACACGCACCAATCACAGCAAATTTGCGACATGCATTCTGCTTTGTTTCCTGTGCATTGATGTGCGTTCTCCTCCCC
>NW_017306296.1:2077949-2095726 GCF_000935625.1 Nanorana parkeri | reverse complement strand
ATTAAATACCAACAAAAAAAGCTCTATCTGTCTATCTATAGATCTATCTATCTATATATATCTATCTATCTATATCTATATATAGATATAGATAGATAGAGGCTGGAAGGCCTAGAGAGGCTGAGAGAGCCAGGCACCCAAGGTGTATGGGTGTGAAATCAAAGGCTGCTGAAAGCTGCTCAAAGTGCCCAGTGTATTCCTGAAGAGATCCTGTTGAGGAAAACAGTAAGGTCCTTAAAAGTGAAATTTAGAATGGGAGCTACACAAATATTAGATGCTGACACAAGTAGTGATTTACAGGAACATTCCCTGGCACTGTTTATTTAAACTGAATGTGCAGCTATGAAAGAGTAGCATTTTTACTATTATACCTTTTTTTTACACACTTAGCTAATAGCATAATGTACTAAATCAATGCATTTTATTGCCAAGATTGCTGCTGTAAAATATATATCATTCTTGAATTTAATGAACCGGTTTTTACAATAAAATGTTATGTGTTTACCTTTTGTGTATAGCAGTACAATGTGAAAACATGATTGAGTTATAGAATCGATGATAAAACAAAGAGGTGTAAACCAACCTGAATTAGAAAAGAAGCTAAAAACAATCTTACTACTTACGAGTCCACATGATTTTCAAAAGACAGGAGAATTGGGTACGGTGAGGTCTTAAATGCACACTCAGCGATAGCTTCTATTACTTCCTACAATTCAAAGTCATCTGTTAAAATATTTTCTTCCAAGCATGATAAACATTTACACACAAAATGTCCAGCTTTACATAGAAGCACATAGCTTCAGAATATAAAATGTCATTCTGGAGGCAAATATGAGAAAAACACCCTTTTGTCCAGTTATGTATTAATTATAAAATCATCATGTGTATTTGGAAATAACCTTGAATCTGTGTTTATATGATCATACCACAACCCCCTTTACACTTAGAGAAGACTATGGGGTTGATTTACTAGGGAGTAGAGCCTATTCACAGTGCAAACTGAATGATAGTAAATTAAGTGAACCTGTTTTAATTTTAAATACTCAATCATGTAAAGGGGAATTTACAAACAGGATATTGCTAGCACATGATTGGCTGCTTGGAGTGGAAAATGAGTTCAGTGACCATTCATTAGCACAAAGTAGTCTCCAATACCTCCACTGTCCCAGGCGAATTTGGGAAAATGTAATTACCCCCAGCAACCGCCCCCCCCCCCACTCTGCTCTTTGACTGAACCCTCCTTCCCCTCAGTGACTGTCGGTGTACTATCCCGTACACCAAATAAAGCAGTGCAGCCCTGCGTTCGGTATTTCAAATTCCGCTAGCAAATGCCGAGCACTCAATGGTCAGCATGGTCACCTGACCAATGAGATGCACAGCTAAATCCTGATCACGCTGACCAATGAGAAGCACTTGTTACTAAGAAGCACTTCTCCTTGGTCAGCGCAGTCCAGTGACCGTTCTGACCAATGAGTGTACGCCATTTGCAAGGGGAATTTGAAACACAAAGCGCAGAGCATTCAGTGAAAGGTAAGATCAGCAGTGGGGTGGAGAGGGGGCAGATTGGTGGGGGTAATTCCATTTTCCAAAATTCTCTTGAGAAAGTGCTATGTGCCAATAAGGTTTTAATATATCACATAGTGCTGCCAATCTAAGATGTTTTCAGCCACTGTGAGGTGTTTAAGCAATATACAGAAGGGGAGGAGACTTTTATACAGGAAGCAATGGTAACACCACCTGACTATGCAATGTGTCAAAAATATGATAAATATGAGTCACGGGACTGACTGAACAGAATTAAATATATTTGAAATGAAAAAATTTAGTTTTTCCGTAAAAAAAAGTTGTAGATGCATTACAAGGTCCGTTGTGGTGCATTGGCAGCCTATTCAAAAATAATAGGTTGCCTTACTGAAACAGATGTTGATGTGTGACATAACACACAATAAGATGCATACTGCACCTCAAACATCTGAATCTGGGCTTAATCTTGAATCACATTGCTGGCCTGATAATATACCAGCATGGGCAAACAACAGAAAATATGTACATATTGCTTTTATAAATATGGTAATGCAGCTTTCTGTTTACTCACTACCTTAAATTACATCATTAGGGAAGACATAACCGTAATAGACAATAACACAAAGATAAATGCTGTATGAATCAACCAACATAATATAAAGTACAAGAAGGAACACTCAATCATCTATAATAAATGGCTCCACAGTGCTTATTCCTCCTGTATAAAGTTTAATAAGTGTCACAAACAGAACTGTGCATGCCGAATCACTGAATCTTTATGCTGCTTCTTAAAGTCCCAATTATGTCTGAATTTTAAACCAAGCAAATCATGTTTAAAATTCACAATATATTGTTTCATATTAGCGATTGATGTCTTCTCGCTCGTTCCAGGCAGTATTAGTTTTTTGAGTGTTCCATTGTAATTAAGATCTTCTGCTTCCCACAGCTTCAGTGACACAAGGCACTACAAGCTATTAAGATTTTAGAGCTCCTTAAACTGCATATATAAAAAAACTTGCTTTATATTTCTAAAGATTTCTGATGATTTAGGGAAATTAAATAACTCCACTTCCCCTGCTAGTTGCTGTCTGCTTGGAACCCCCGATGACCAGATGCTTTACCAGTCCTGCAGTTCCAAAGCCAGCAGCACTAACTAGCTACTTCGTGTTCTTGGGTCGTGCAGCCTGTCTTCAGAAACATAATGGTTTCCGATACAAGCTGTAGTAAACAAGAGTATTCTAGACAACGGAAACCTATGGGCTTTCTAAGCTGATGAAACCCGAGCAGCAAGGAACACTGGTACATATGTGTAAAAAGTTAACTGGTGTGGTACCCTAGCCAGGAAGCCTTGCTGGACAACAACAAGGGAGTAATCGTTGGGGTTTTTCACTTTCTCTCTTAATCCTGTTTGAGGATGAGTTACTTTTAGACATGTGTGGATGTTACCAAATGAAAGGGTTACATGGTTGAGCATCAGAGTGGTGCTAAATCTTAGGGGGCTAAGCACTAGTAGATTTTGTGGTGGGGCTCCCAGCACTGAGAATAAGTGAAAACCCAAAAGCTCTTCTAAATGCCACAAAGTCTCAAACGTTTCCTTAGACTAAGTCCTTAATACTTAACACCTATAACTTTGCCTTCACATTTAGCTTCTTCAACCAACACTTAACCCTAAACTATACCCTAACACTTAACCTTTAACCCTCACCCTAAACATAATATGTAACCGTAACATTGAGCCCTAAACCTATTACTTAAAAGGAGAACTATGGGGTTAGGGCTTTTCCCCATAGTTCTCCTTAGGGTAACGGGAGGACACAAACTAGCGTCCTCCCGTCACCCTAAGCTCAGTATACCTCAGTATACTGAGACGCCGCAGCTGAAGCGGATCCCGACAATTATGTCTGGATCCGCCCAGCTGCGTGAGTGACAGCTGGCTCTGCCTATCTAGAGACAGAGCCAGCTCTACCCGCCCCTTCCCCCGTCCGTTCCACCAGTCATCGCTGGAGGATCGGAGCGGGGAGGGGGGAATCCAGTTCCATCCTGTCACGGCAGAGAGCCGTGACAGGATCAAGAAGTGAGCGAACGCCGGTATGTGTTCGCTCACTTCCCGATCTACTGAGCCGACCTGTGACAGTGTTATTGTCATAGGTCGGCTAGAACATTGAGGATAAGTAAAAAGCACTCACCTCATAGTTCTCCTTTAACCTAACCTCTAAATTTGTGCCCCTATCTCTTAAATAAAACCCTAAAACCTAACCCTAAAACTATACCCCCCCCAATCCCTGACGCTAATACCAACCTAAAATAGCTCGTAAAATACACTAATCTACCCCCAAACTAACTGCATTTGTATATTCTGGTATGCTGAGAACCACCGTACCCAATCCCCACAAATTGGCCAATTGTTTTGTGTTCAGCATTAAGATGTCAGCAGAAAATGCTATTGACTGTTTTACAGTATACAGTAGATGGCATTAGGTTTAGGATGAAGGTTAAATTTAGTGCTGAGGTTTAGGGTTTAGTTCACTGTGTGGTGCCACATAGTGGTGCAGTTCCATCTCCTAAAGAACAAGTCACCCGACAGTGCTGGTAGAGTTCACAAAATTCTAAAACTGCTTTTGAATCATTTGGTGAAATGCATATAGGTGATCATCCAAATTCAGGTTCTGTTACTGTGAGAAGCATAATATCCCTGCTTGTGAACCCATTTATTCTTTAAAGGTGTTGAGTCCAAACTCATGCAAGTCAATAGCATGGATCCTATACATAGAAAGCATAGCTTATTCAGAAGTATTATACCTTAAATAATATTTCAGTAGTCATGGTGAAGCCATGAGTAATGACTGGCTCCTCCTCTGCGGTTCTGCCCTTCCAGCAGTCCAGTTCAACACAGCGGCAACCCGCCAGTAGCACTTGACGATACATCTCTACTGAGGAGTTCCCAGCAAGCTGCCCCGCTGTAACATATTATGGAAAATGCAAAACATTAATGACAATACTGACTATGTTTTGTTAGAAACAAAGTAATTTTACCCTTCTAGGTTTAATTATATAATTATTTGAAAATACTCCTAAATAGTGTTTAAAGTGGCATATGTAGATGCATACAGGGGATGCATAATAAAGTGCCTACTTGCCCTGGATATGGAAAATGTAAACAAGTTGCTAGTTAGCGATGGAAAAAGCCTAAAAAAACAAGCTTCCCATTTTGGAAGATGTTTAGAGGAAATCCATAAACATAAATAGAAACCATAGATTTGTATTGGTACAGGACCTACATATAGACATACACACATAAGTATATAATACATACACATAACAGCACAAGTGACATGAGTAAAAAAATATATTATCCAGTACCATAATATTTTCTAATACCATCTCATACTATTATAACTAGAGAACACAGATGCCCTAAATATTAAGCAAGATAATCAGCAGTACAGCAAAACCTTTCCATAAAAGGTCACCTTTATTAAGAGACTTATAAAAGCACAAAAAACTACTTACACATCTCAGACTACATGTCCTTATTTACAGCAGTTCTAAAATCACAGACAGATCCGTTATACACTAGTGCAAAGCCAGCTTCTGGTTATCTGTCTAATCCTAAATGAACTGCAATCAATTATCCAAAAGGATTACAGAGACACTTTTCCAATACAAAAACCAATATAAAACAAGTATTACACTGCAAAAGATAACAAATAGTGATGCCTTACATAATTTAAAGGGTAGTCATGCCAACTATTAAATTCACAAAATATCAGATGGCATGATAAAATCTCAGTGCTGGTCCAGCTAATTTCTCATGAGTTACAACTTGATAACACCAGTTTATGTTTGCAAAATTGACAGTTTGACTAAATTTATTCCCTAACTGTCGTTTATTTTATTTTTTATCAGGCACTATTTTATCAATTTTAGTAGGGAAGAGTTTGATCCAGTTGAATATAGGTTCACATTTATTTCATAAGTATAGGCCCCCTTCCCGACACAATGCCTTGCATGGTTCAATTTTCTAGTGTGGCCTACCTCCTCCTTGGTGAAATGCCACATAAAATGTGCAAAAAAACACCTGTATGGAAAGAAATGTAGATAATATGTTTTCCTTTACCCAGGCTTCCATAGTTCAAGGGGTGATTGTCACCATCCTGCCAACTACCGGTAGTTGCCAGAGAATGCTACATACTACAAAACCTGCAAGAAGATGCCACAACACAGTCTTCTCACAAGTTCTGGACTATTTAACATTCCCTGGGATACAAACAGAAGGAAGCTGGTGAAATGGTAAGTATATTATTTAATTGTTTTCCCCATAGGTGGTTCATATTATGAGTTTTATGCACTGTTTTAGCACAGGATAGGGGGAACACTTAAAGAGGAACTTTACCAAGATCTTTAAAATAACAACAAAGGCACCTTTAGAAATGTTTAGTAATGACAATCTACAAATAGATACTTCTAAATAATTGCTGGCTTTGTATTCTTTGCATACCTTATTTCTATTTTTTCCCCAGTCTTCTGACAGTGGCAATTTTTGCTAAGGGCAGGTTACTATATCTTCTTTACTTCCTGGAACTCTGGCACATGTGACTAGACATGTGACCATGCACAACATTTCAAGGGAGGAAAATGCTTTTGCCTGAGATCTCGTGAGATTACAGATGATATTTCCTGATATAACTTCCCAAGATGCAATGCTTGGGCACATTACATCAATAATGCCAGAGGGGACCAGGAAGTGGATGAACTATTTTTCTAAGTAAATGAAAAACAAGTTTGTTTAACTAATGAATGTAATATTATTTTATATCAGCATGCAGAGCTGAATGCTAATGTGATTTGTAGTGAAAGAGGGTAAAGGTCCGCTTTAAATAGTGAGGCCCATACTGCCTATTTTTTTTGATAGAGGACACTGACAAACAACAGGTCCTCATAACATATTTGGCACAAGTCAAATACAGTATGTCACACAATATTTTACTGCCTTCTGACACCTAATATTGCGGAAACACATACATTCAAAATATAGACCTCTGTATGAAGTATGCATCATGTACATAAAATTATTTCTGATCTCACATAGTTTGATTTATTGGTGGGTCTGTCATTGCTACTGTAAAGTGCTCCATGATGGTATTCATAGCTGTCTGGTAATATAATACACATCAAGTTATGTGCACTGCCTCACCAAAGTAGACCAAGCATCTAGCAAACATTTTAAACTATCTACTTTAATGTGTATCACATACAATAAAAGATTAGACATATTCTTTCTTCCATTTTAATTTCTTATTGGATCTGTAAACATAAAAATATAGAACACTGTTTAACAATGAGTAATAAAATAGAAAACACCTGTTCATATATTGATCGGGAGATAAAGATTATATTTTAACAAGAGAGGAAGGTTATTATTCTCTATTTTAACGTCATGTTTGTCTTGGAGGATGTTATAAGCATGGTAAATTTTACCTGTGGAAAACAATACTATTTGCTAGCACAAGCTAGACAATTTTAAGTGGAACTCTAGCAAACAGCTAAATATACAGATGACATGCATACAAGGGAGCTGTTTTACCTGTCACAGGACTCATATATCTGTCCATCTATTTCTGAGATACACACAGTCCTGCTACAAAGTACAATCCTGTCTGGCAGGGTAGAAGACCTGATTTTTATTTGCTGCGGTTCAGTAACACTTACAGGTCTTAATATAAATGCTTATTTGTAACATATTTGATCGTTTTACTACTCTGTTGAAAAAAAAAATGTCTTTTAGAGAGATGAATATCTCAAGGTGGCACACAGAGAACCAGAACTGTAGGACCCATTGTCCAGACTCATCCTTTATCAGAAGGCTCAGGCATTCTGTCTAAAAGGAGATATTCACTCCTGTGTCCTTAGATTAACCATAGTGCCCTGTGAATCCCTTGCCGTTTATAACATGTATATATCTAAAACAAAGATTGTGTGCATAACAGTTTTAAAACAACAGTTAAAAACTTAAAAAACAGATAAAACAAAAACTAGCATTAAATTGTACTAAACCTTCAAACTACATCTGAACACTTTGTTGAAATTAAAGTAAAAATAAAATTGTCTTCCCTATAAAATCTACAAGGTGGTGGTGGTGGCCCTGGTATATGGGCAGGAATATAGTAGGAAATCTGCAAAAATGTAGATCCCAGCTAATCTAATAAGACTCTGAACATGGATGATCTTTTAAGAAGATGTGGGACATGAAATTAGATTGCTATGCCAAATTTGGCAAACAGATCATTTTTAAATTATTTCTGCTCATCTTTTAGAAATCTTAATATAAAGAGTACTTTGTTTTAATGCAATAGAGAAAAAAAATCTGTATTGAAACATATAAGTAAAGTAATAAAAAAAAAAAAAAACTATCTAGGACTCTAGTTGTGTATGTCACAAAATCAATTCACCAACAAAGTCTTCCCTGTTCTATTTCTTCAAACAGGATTACAGATGCTGAATGGATCTGTGCACATTTTAATAAAGGATTGCCATGACCCGTGTACAACAAACACCCAGCTATAATTTCATCTTAATCTTACTCAATCTTACTATGATTCTCATGCGTTTGTGGAAGACCAAAATCTATTTCTGACAATATTAAAATGCATGTTTCACACCTATTCATTTCCCGCAATTACATCCCAGCTGTCTCTTATTTGCTGGCTGCATGTAAAGCATGTTTCTCAAATAACTTGGGAGCACTCTACCCAACATTCTGTGCTCCAAACATTCTAAAAACTGCATTTCGGAATGTCAACTAGAAAAAGAACAGATTAACTTATACACTGTTGTATTCTGTCAGCTTGCTGCTAAGTAAAATGAGGCATGTTCTGTTAAGTGATCCATATGGTAATTACTCTAAAGACCCAATTAAAAGGGATCGTAGTCTAATAGATTCATACTTTTTAATGAATGTCACAGCTTCAATTGCTGGTCTATTACTCAAAGGACAAATTGCTAATGGCATTTATTTTTCTAAGAAATAAAAAAAATGTATATCGTTCTTGTCCATAGGTTTGTAGGTGGTCTGGAGGCTAGGATCTTAAGAGATTTCTTGCTCTGCAACAGTTCAATATTCTTAGGAACTCAAGGTAATGTAAAAACTGCAGATGATCGGTGATTTAGCAAAAAGGAATATCCATGGCACACAACTAAATACTTTTACCTGACAATGATTTTTCGGCCTATATGGCCAGCCTTGTGATGAGGGTACCTTTGCCAGATGGTGCAAGGTTGACCTCCTTGCAGGCTACACCTGAGCTAAGAAATACAGCCTAGTCATGGATATGACTGTGACTGTGACTGGGGAATGACAGAGTAGCCTGTTAACAGAGTTAGACTGATAGAACTGTTCAAACCATTTAAGTTATTTTCTGAGCTTACTCTGGAATGTACTCTTTATTTCACTACTGTTTTCCCAGAGACAGGCTGACTTCCACAGTCCTCCCTCCAACCTCCTCCATAGGAACAAACATGTAAGTTTGCCCGATGCGAACATGCATGTTTGTCTAAGCAGGTTATTTATCGGACAAGTTATAATCTACCAAGTTTTTCTTTAATTGACTAATGAAAAGATGACATACTGAATGCTGTACTTACTGTAGAAAACAAAAACCCTCTCACCTGTGAGGTAGGTATTATGTGAGGAATTAATAAAATAATGGGAAAGGGGCTGAGACATATCTTCATTTAAATCCAGTTTCTCAGGAGGTACTACTCCATTTTCTACTCCGCTTAGGTAATGCATAAATCCTTCCACAGATATCTGACCTGAAACAAAACAGTAATTGAATATGTAAGTGTACATAGAGGCATATTTATTACACTGTGTACATGTTCATTTGAAGAAATATCATAGTTTAAATTCCTTTATTGCCACAAGCCACAAGTCACTTTTATGGTAAGGCCTGAGTCTACTATTAAAAGGGAGGGGTAGTACCAAAGGACAACATTGACTATTTGAGTCTAGCTTTTTATTTTTACCTCTTTTTTGGCACATTTTCTTGGCAAATAAAGAAAGTGAACTAAAGATAATAAAGTGCTTAAGGATGCAGAACAATGTAATCATTCAGATTTAGACTTTCAACTTAGAGGAGACTCAAACAAAATCCATCATAAACAGCGTAAATGGTGGAATCTCTGCTCACAGCTATTATATTCGGGAAGCTGCAACATCAGTGGCTGCTGAATACCCAAACAGTGATGGCATGTAATAGGATGCCATCAATGTTCAGCCAATAATTTTCCACCTGGCTACTGACTTATTGATCTATTGACTTTTATCAAGCTGGGTGGTGGCGACAGGACCACCCATGGCTCAAATTCTGTCCGACTCAGCAGCAATCAACTGAAATCTGAGCTGTGTATGGCCAGCTTAACACATTGATTAGATTTTATACATTACACAGATCACTTTTATGTGTAAATTTGGTCATACATACTACAATTTTCTCTTGTTCAGCCCTGTGGGCTGAAAGAGAGTAATCCATCAATTCCCCCATCCATGCAAAATAGTGCGGATGCGGAATCCTCACAGCCAGTTATTATTCTCACTGGATTCAGGTGCTGTTTGGAAAGGAATTTTCAGACAGGCTACTTTGACAAAAGGAATAATCTGAAATTTGAGTAGTGAACAGCCATCTTAACACTATTTAATGTAAGTTATCATTTTCTAGTTTCTTTAAATCATTATTTCTATTAATACATTCTTTGCAATTAAATATGTGGGATTGGCCAAATATGTTTATTACATATGCAGGCTCTGCTTTATTTTTTGTGCCTTGCTGGTCCTCTTATCTCACTACATGTCTACTAGACAGGGACTGTCTAACTGAATCAAACAGATCTTGCAGTCTCTAATGATTGCCCTGGCACCCAACTTTCAGCCCAAGAGCCACGTACGATCTTTTGGTGCTTGCCATGTGGCTATTGGACTCAGCAGTGGAAGTGATGGTTTTGTAAAAGGTGTTGTAATGACAGTGATCTCCAGCAGTCTCATGCAACACATTCCCAGTCTATGACTGTCTTCTACAGCATGTCATCAACCACAGCTGTAGCATGTCTGCAGTTTTGGTTTTTGGCTCCACAACAGAATTCTGCACAGTGCTGGGAGCTAAATAAGTAACTTTATTCCACTAGTGAACAACTGCATGTCCACGTGCTTTTTATTGGGGACAGATTGCCTTTAAGTATTAATAATGAACCAATTACAAAACACTCAGAGTTATATGTTTTACTTATTTTAATAGGGAAATCATTTTTGTCTATCACCTCAGCTGAAGTCAGAAATAGGTAGTGATTTCTGAATTCTTTTCGATTGAACGCTTTTTGTGTCGACACTTCCTACACTACAGTGAATTGAAACAAAGTGTTAAAATGCCACTCTGCTTTTGTATATTTTCACAAAAAAACAGAGCCGGGGCACAAAGCTGCAGGCTGGACAGCCTGAAGATCACAAAGATAATTAGGGCTATTTACTCTAACAGAATCCTTTTTTTGGAAGCGAGGATAAAATGCCAAGCGCTTAAATTTCAAACCCTTTAACAACAGTAAGCTAAAATTACTTTTCTGAACTAAGAGCATCTTCAATTTTCTTTAGCGCCTGACAGCCAAGTAAGAATCTTTTTTTTTTTTAACAAGCAGAACCTGTTTCCTCTAAAATTAGGTACGATTTAACATTATAACAGGAGAAACATGATAATATGCAAAAATATCCACTGTGTACAAAATGTTGGAGTTCAATATTAGTTTATGTAATGCCTGTTTCTGATCATTGGTGACTCCTGAAGCAGTGTTTCTACTGCTACTCCTTCATAAGATCTGCCTTAACTGTTAAGTGGAAGTATAAAAAGTAGATGTCAGCAATTTTTTTTTTCTGTACAGTGAGTCACACATGCACAGCTCATTGCACAGACCCAGCATGCCGAGATGATACGGTTTAAATTCCACCCTTCCTTAGGCCCATTCTGTCATGCATCACCATGGCAGACATCTCAACTCTCCCGGACGTTCCGGTAGTCTCCCGCTATAAGATAGCGGCTCCCGGACACCCGGGAGAGAAACATTTTCTCCCGGAAAGGTTTACTCTGCTCTATCTAGCAGAGTAAACCTTTCCCTGCTATGAAAAAAAAGCAGCATAGGAATGAATAGCTAGATTGCTATTGGCTACAGTGGGCAAAAAAGTATTTAGTCCGCCACAAATTGTGCAAGTTCTCCCACTTAAAAAGATGAGAGAGGCCTGTAATTGGCATCAGAGGTAGACCTCAACTATGAGAGACAAAATGAGAAAAAAAATCCAGACAAATCACATTGGCTGATTAGGAACGAATTTATTTGCAAATTATGGTGGAAAATAAGTATTTGGTCACCTACAAACAAGCAAGAGTTCTGGCTCTCACAGACCTGTACCTTCTTCTTTAAGAGGCTCCTCTGTCCTGCACTCATTACCTGTATCAATGGCACCTGTTTGAACTTGTTATCAGTATAATATCAGCAGAGGTGGACCTGAAGTTCTCCATCGGGTCCTCCTCTGCTGATTGACAGCAGCAGAGGGTGGGTGCAATAGCCAGCTTGCTAGTGCAAATTGAAATAGCCAATAGCAATCTAGCTATTCATTCCTATGTTGTTGTTTTTTTTTTTATTCTGATGTCAGCAGGTGTCAGAATACTAAAAAAAAAAACAGCAGATAACAAGGGAAGCATTAGCTACTTTGCTATCTGCCATCATTTCAGAGGGGTGCTCTCTCACCTGCCCCTGTGTGGATGGTGGTTGTATTCCTATGGGCAATTTTTCTTTTCTTTTTTTGACGGCAGCAGAACCGCCGGCCAATAGAAAACTGTTGGGCGGAGCTAGCTGTTGAGACTGTTACTTCATGCGGCCCAGAAATCAAATTATGGTATTTGTCATGTCTATAGTGAAGGAGAACTGTGACAGAGTCCATTTAAAGAGACTCTGTCATCAAAAAAAATCTGCTACTGATATAAAGTGCAGGCACCTAAATTAAAAAAGCACATTTACATTCCTGGAAGCCGCCTATGAAACCTCCTATAATGGTCAATCCCAGGTCATTCTAAAAGTCAAAGCTCTGACACCGCCGCCTAGTGTCAGAACTGCGTATCCCTGTCCCACACGTTTCTATTGACTCATCACTATCATGTGCTGTGTCACTGGCCAACAGGAATGTGCAGAAAGCATGAGGGGTTGGGCAACCTTTGTCACTTTTAGAATCAACTTTGTCTGTTGGAACACCATGGGATTTAGCATTGACAGTAAGGTTTGGGGGCTGCTACAGGTATAAACAGGTACATCTAGGTCTAGCTTTCGGTTTTCTTGAAAGACACACTTGCAGATAAAGCTAGTGTTGGGAGGACTAGAGAAGTCTCTTGCAAAGTTCAGGGTGAGTGCACTTAAAAAGACTTGTTGAGGCAAGCAGTGTAATTTTCTAATTTACCCTTATTTGTCCAAAATTATTTTCAGGTAAAGTATGTATTTGATTGACTGTCAAGAGTTGATTCAATTCTCAAGAGTTCTGTCTGCCATATATATTTTAGAACAGGCCTCATAAATTACATTTTCTATACTGCGGCTAGTGTTGCGAATGAATCAAAGCAGAGCTACGGGCATGTAGAAGGCTTTGCATTTGTCAGGCACTGCTTTACACTGACAAGCAATCTACATGACCCACTGTCTTATTAATTCTTCCTTGATTGCCTTGACACTTGCCTCCCCCTGCCAGAAAACTAAATTGTAGTAGGTTGGACTTGATGGACTTATGTCTTTATTCAACCTCAAATACTGTGCACTATGTACTATGTAAAATGTTTAAGGTTAACCTCATGTGAGTGCCTTTGCAGCAGGAATCAGACTGGTAGAGTAAGGGGTAGCAATGTAAGTCAATATGGCTACACCTCATTGCACAATGCTCTCACTCTAACACAGGAAGCCAACGGACAGGAGGAGAAGTTTACAGTGTTGACATAATCAGTGTTATCAGTCAGCAAACTGTATTGCTTGAACTGCACTGGAGAGAAATTAGATCAGAGAACTGGCTGTGCTGCCTGGCAGGAATATCTGGATCCTAAGAATGGCTGACAGGTAAGACACATTTATAATTAGAATTGATAGTTTACTTCGGCTCCCACGGCATCCACTAGAAAGCATGCTACCGTTATACTTTTTTTGGTTTTGTTAAGATAAATGATGCAAGTATCTGGGAAATGATCCCAAAATCCTCTCAGCTAAAAAAAGATATTTGAAATGAAATAACAAGTTGTTTTCAAGATATAAAACATAAATGTTGTATAAGCAAATGCTGTATCCTTACTCTAGTTATTGTACTGTTATATAATATAATGTCATATTTTCACCAAGTTGATCCTATACTGTATAGATTTGTTAATGTTTGTGATGTAGCTACAGTAAATAAAAAAAAAACCCATATAGTTGAGATAGTTAATATTGTTAGAATACACATTACTGTGTTTATAGCAACAACTCCTGCAGTCTACAATTTCAGTCACTAGATGGCAGTGTTTATGAATTCTGTTATATATCTATGGTAGAGATACTCTGGTGTATTGATTAAGGTAGAGAATAACTGCTGTTACTGCTGTGGCTTCCTTCCTGTTTCCAAGCAATGTGCAGCATGCATATCAGACTGTATGCTTGTATTTCTCTGTGAGGCTGTGCAAGAAGTTCCAACAAATATAAATTGCATTGTATGATCCTACATGTGCCCTGGCACTGTGAAAATGGTTTTAAGTGGACCTTACTCATAGTTACATACAGTACATAGGTTGAAAAAGGAAACATGTCCTATATTATCTAAATATGTGGACAAGAATGATGGAAAGAAAAAAAAAGAAAGGGAAAAACATGGAGAGGAAATGAAAAGAGTTGACATTTCAGTGCTGGAATGCAAGGTATGTAAGATAATGGCAAATGAAGGTATAGAAAAAATACAAGAAATTACACAAAGAACAGCTTAAAAGAAATCTGCAATGGTTTAAGGGGAAATTTTATGTAAGCAGTTAAATCGCAAGTTTTGTTGAAAAAATGCTAGGAGATAGCAGAAAACCCTGTCCCTTTTTTCCATTCATTTGTTTCTAGGGTACACTACTTGTGTCAGGACCAATTGCAGACAATTTAGTCAGAGTGTATAGTGGCGACTTGCTTCTAGCAGCCGCCTTTCCCTAAAGGCTAGTGTGCCTACGGTACTTGGATGCCACCAGGACTTAAACTATACACTCTGGCTATAAATGTCGCAGGCAGCCCCCAGGAACAAAGGAGTAGTACTGAATGGTGACAAGATACAGATATAAACAGAAAGCAAGATACAATACAGAAAAAGGGTACAAGCGCTACTAACCAATTCCAAGGCTGAGAGGTGTGTGGCCAGGTGTACTAGCTCACAGATAAAGGAGAGGTGCTGAAGGTGTATGGCCAGGCTCATTAGCCCACAGCTGACAAGAAGTCTGGAATAGGCGCAGTGGCAGAAGGCAACCACTAGAAGGAGCTGGGAGTTTGTGAAAGGCAAAGGGGCATTAGACATACTCCTAATAACTTACTGTACATCCTGGCTCATTTCCTTCAAAGTTCATCTGAAATCAAGTCAGATGCTGTGTATGATATTAACTACTGCTCCCAAGTGCAGGAACAACATCATAAGTGGGCATCCGATTGATAAAGAGGAGCATCAAGAAGAAGTGGCAGAGAAGATGGTGGTGATGGCAGATGGAGCAATGAGTGACAGTAAGGGACATTCCAGCCCTGTCAGCCCTGGAGAAGGGTGAATGGCCAGCTAAGTCTGATATAATGTGCAAAAATACACAGAATATCTGCACATCGTGTCACCAGCCCTGGGGACTACAGTTAATCTTTAAGGACCTAGGACATACCTAGCATGTCATACTGTATACTCTGTTGTCAGTTTGGCAGATGGGATCCTGGTCTGTGCAATAGACCATCTATTAGCAGCTATTTCAGTGCTGATCAGTGCAAACAGCTGCGTCTCCTCAGTGCTTGTTAATGTATACATATCCTATAACAGACTATCTGGTTGTAGCTCTTGGATCAAAGCAGACAAATCACTGGTTATTTTTTTCTGCAGGACATACCCTGAACCCTGAAAGTAGAAAAATAAAAGTTTTTTTTTTTTAAATACGTTTTTACTATTCAATCCTTTGCTCACCCTTTATTAACCCTATTAACTAAAGATGCATCAATACCAGATTTTGGTATCCAGTTCCAATATTTATTTTTCGGTACTCACTAATACCAAATACTGATACCAGTTAATCAGAAAGCCACACTGTGGGTCATAACTAGATGCCCGGCTTCCTGATTGCCTGGGAAGCCAGTGTTCTATCGAAAGAACACCGGCTTCACACTCCCTCGCGACACTGCGAGGCAGCCTGGCTTCCTGACTAACCAGGGAGTTGGGCTGTGGGTCATGACTTGTAGCCCAGCTTCCTGATTAGTCAGGAAGCCAGGCTGCCTCACAGTGTCACTAGGCAGTGTGGAGCCGGCATTCCTAGCCAATCAGGAAGGCGGGAGGCGGTATCGGGGGTATGTATCGGTGTCGGGGTAAGTATGTGTACCCGCCCAAATGCTCGGTATTGGCATTGATACCGATACCAGCATCGGTGCATCCTTAATATTAACCCCTTTCTCTACCTGCTCTCCTTAGCTACATATTTTCCTTTGACTCATTCAGCTGCATTTGTGATTTAGCTATTTAGCTCTATAAACATCGCTGTATTTTTAGCATACCAGATAAGTCTAAGACAGTTCTGGGGTTCTTCCCTATTAAATACAAAACCCAATAAGCAAATTTTAGATTGCTTTCTTTTTTCCCAACAATTTTATATGGCAAGTTTGGTTTAAAACTGTTCTTCCAAAATCTCTAATGGAATGCTTGTTTTTTTTTTTTTAATTATACATTCTATTGATCTTGACAATTTTAATTAGTTGCAAAGGCCAGTAGATTCTTGTTACTGCGATAAGTAGAAGTTTAAGCATTAAATCAACCTAAATCAGATATGACATACTATCATTAAGAATCTCTCCCAATGACAAAGGTTATTGAGATAGGATTAATCACTAGAAATGGTTGTTTGCTGTGGTTTGTATTTATGGGCCTGTCCCTGAAGCAGAGGCAGAACTTGTACAAACGCATGGCACAGATTGTGATCACTAACATTTACTGCTAGAGACAGCTGATGACAGATAGTCCTATGAAATCTCTGCTGTAATTATTTCAATAAGGGGGGGCCACAGCACAACTCATTTATCTTACTAACTAGTCACTAATCTGAACTGGCATTAAATTTTTCTCATGTTGCAAATCTGCCCACTACCGTGCATAATAACGCCACCAGATCATTTTAATTTCAAACCAAATACAAGCAGGGGTGATTCATAAAACATAGATAGTTCAGCTAATAGCAGCAATCTATACGGAAACAAGTAGCTGACTGCAGATGACTCAGTGTTAAAGAAAGGGATTTAACATTGCACCACATTTTGCACAACATTCCAAAAGCCAACTGCATTACATTCACTCAGTTTAAATGCTGTTTGTAAATTATAGATGTATTGCATAGAGCAGTGGCAATGAGATACATGAAATGTACAATATAGTGTATATAGTTCTAGACTCAGGAGTGCAGAACACACAGAATGCAGGGGTCAGAAGTCCAGTAATGCAGACATTACAGGGGTCAGGAATGTGTAACGCACAGAATGCAGGGTTCAGGAGTACATATTATAAAAAGTGCAAGGCTTAGGAGTGCATATTGTACACAGTACAGGGGTCAGGAGTAAGTATGGCATAGAGTACAGGGGTCAAGGGTGAGAGACTGCAGGGGTTAGGAGTATGTATCACAGAGGGTTTAGGGGTCATGAGAACTTATTGCTGAAAGTGCAGGGGTCAAGAGTACGTATCAAAGGGAGTCCGGAAATGTGTAACACACAGAGCGCAGTGGGCAGGAGTTACATATTGCAGGGAGTGCAGGGGCAAGGGGTATGTATTGCAGAGAATGCAGGAGTGCATATTGCAGGCAGGGCCACGAGTGACTATTGCACAGAGTACAGAAGTCAGTAGTACATAACGGAGAAAGTACAAAGGTCAGGAGAGCATAACACACAGGCAAGTATGCAGAATACAACCAAAATGTACCCCCTCCTCCCACTACAACCCCCCCCCCCCCCCC
>NW_017306296.1:2063121-2077915 GCF_000935625.1 Nanorana parkeri | reverse complement strand
CCATATTCCCAACAGTACAGACTCAATTGATCCCTTTCAGCCAACCCCCTGCAGATCCCACATCCCAGCCTACCCCCACAGTATAGACCCTAGGGCTGCAACCAACTAATGGATTCATTGATAGCAAATCGATAATGAGAAGTCATTAATGAGATGTCAACTATTCTCATTATAGATTAGTTAGTTGGATGCCCTAGCTCTCTTCTCCATGCTGGGAGCAGGGCACAGCAAGCAGTGGTTGGATGAAATAGTCAGCCTGCTATTGCAATTTGAAATGGCCAATAGCAGGCTGGCTATTGCACCAGCCCACTACCTGCTGTATTTACATGCAGTTGCCATCTGCGGAATCCTGTCATTCCTTGGCTGAAGCTAGACCTTCAGCTGTTGCATGGGAACAGGCGAAGAATGAACCTCTGCTCTGAACGTCCACTGTAAAGTGGGCAGAACTGGGGCTGCAGTGTAAATATCATAGATACTGCAGTGCTACACCCCCTTCACTGAGTATTGGCACTAAGTGCGGACCACAACCCCCTAAGTACACTACTGGTATGGGGTAAGAAGCCATCATGTCAATGCAGGATAAATTTGATCTAGATCTGGTTGAATTGCAGTGACTGTTATCGGCTATTTGCTATTCTAACAAATCGCACTGTCCTCTCAAAACTTAGACTTTTTTATTTCATTACCTTTGCAAAACGAAAATTCCCTTACCTTAGTGAATAAAGTTGTGCTGACTTCAATCATCCAGTCATGTGCAAGCAAACATACTATTTCTTTCAATTTATCTTGGGTATTCTTTGTAAAGTGAATTCATACTTTCTTTTATCTCATTCACTGTGAAATTCACTGTGAAAATTCTCTTTGAAAGTGAACATGCTCTACTCCTTTAGTGAATTAACCCCACTGTCCACATTGTACTTTTGGACAATTACTATATCCACTCCAATATTTACTACAATTATTTACTACAATCCACTTCCACTCTAACATATAAAAAGAGACATAAAGTTCATAAGTCTTCTGTGTGTGCTGCAATGACTGGTCCACCCAAGACTCATTGTTTTGGGTGGACCAGTCAGAACAGAGGCTGGCAAGTTGTATTAAAGCGGACCTTTACCCATATCTTTAAAATAACAACGAGCACACATTTAGAAATGTTTAGCAATGACAATCTGCAAACACATACTTATAGATAATTGCTGGCTTTGTATTCTTTGCATACCTTATTTCTCTTTTCTTCCCCAGTCTTCTGATAGTGGCCATGTTAACTAAGGGCAGATTAATATAGCTCCTGTTACTTGCTGAAGCTCTGGCACATGTGACTAGGACATGCGGCCATACACATCATCTCAGGAGGAAAATGCTTTTCCCTGAGATCTCATGAGGTTACAGATGAGATTTCCCAGCAATGCTCTGCTGATATAACCTTCCCAGGATGCAATGCTTGAGCACATTACATCATCTGTGCCAGAAGAGGACCAGGAAGTAGATGAATTCTATTTGTAAGTAAATGAAAAACAATTTTTTTTACTAATGGATGTAAGATGATTTTAAATCAGCATGCAGAGCTGCCTGCTGATGTGTTTTTTTAGTGAAAGGTGGTAAAGGTCCACTTTAACAAGCATCTCTAATATTTTGAACACTCTAGCCATTAGCTCTCTATACCTATTTCCCCCCTCTAGCCATAATGCTGAGCGTATCCAGCTATAAAATAAATATCAGTCTCGGGCCCTAAACACATGTGCATTGTTTAATCTTTGCTTGCAAACACTAATCTTAACAGCACCAGCATTTGCCAAGCACTTGTCAAGCTTTGACAAACTGTTTCCCTAAAGCCCTTAAAGAACCTTACAGCTTTAATCCAGGTGTGGGGAATAAATCCTAATGGGGTTCTTGCTGTAGCTTTTGGCAAACTTTAGCAAGCTTATTGCAGTTCCAAGACTTCCAAAAGCCTGCCAAAATCCTGTAGGACTAGTTCACAGTTTAGCTTGTAAACATTAGTCTAAAGAGCATAAGGGACAGCATTTCCAAAACTTGCAGCAATCTTTGAGAACTGCTGAACACAGATCTTAATGTCAGTACTGCAGTAGCTTTAAATCTGTTCTTTGGAAATGTCACGCTTCACTGCTTCTTACTGAAGTCTGCTAGAAGCTTGATTTACAGAGACCCTGTGTTCTACAGTGTTATGGACAGGAAGAACCAGGGAGCATTGCAGGGGACATGGGCGTTGTTAGCATCGGGCACTAGGGGCATGTGCACTGCATCTCCTGCTGAGTGTTCCACGTCCTGACACTGCGACCGCCTGTCACTGAGCAGCTAGCAACTCTCCTTGCTACATTACTTGTCAGAGTAAGGAGAGCTCAGCTAGGGTCCTCATTGGCTCTGATGTGTCAAATGACAAAAACCGAGGAGGAGCCTGGGAGATATCTCTACACAGGGAAAGAGGGGGCAGGGAATAGTTTGTGCTAGGAGCCATTAGGTTTAAGGGGGGATTTGTCCTAGAAGAAGGAGGTAATTTGTGGTGGGGGAATTAATATTTGTGTTGGAAGGGGGAAATTGAGCTTAATGAGAATATTGGCTTGGAGAGGAAATTTTTGCTCGGAGATGGGGTGCGTTATATATGCCTCTGACCCATGATCTCTGATTATTAAGTACCCATGACCCGTGCACTCTGTGCATTAAGTACCCCAACCTTTTGCACAATAGCATGCAGTGCCAAGCAGGGGCCAGCCAAGTTAACAGGATACTGGCTTGCATTAAAAGAGTAATGTTGGCAAGGGATAAGAGCATAAGATTACTACTTTATAAATCACTGGTGCGGCCTTCCCTTTGAGTATGCGGTCCAGTTTTGGTCACTAACCCACAGGAAATACGCCCACGAAGTCGAGAGAGTTCAAAAAAGGGCTACACAATTGATTAAGGGGATGGAGGGCCTGAGTTATGAGGACCACCTCCAGAAATTAAACGTATTCTCCTTAGCAAAGAGGAGCTTAAGAGGGGATCTAACTGCAATTTTCAAAATCACAAATGGGAACCACAACATTCAGAATAAGCTGCTTACACCAAGAACTATATTAATGACACGAGGACACAACAAGAGGCTAGAAGAAAGGTGATGTAATCGTAGACTGCGCAAGGGGTTTTTTACTGTCAGAGTAGTAAAAATGTGGAATTGCTTTCCACAGTCACTGGTATCTGCTGATAACATTGATTCATTCAATAAACTCTTAGATGGGTTTCTTAGGGATCCAGAAGATCAAAACTCCCAGAAGTATCAGTTTTCCAGCAGATTTAAGGAGATGAATCCTCTTCAACACAATGGGGGGAATTTATCACAACTGGAGCAGACAAAATGTGAAGCAGATTTGCACTGCAGCCAATCAGCTTCTCTCTCTGATTTTCAAATCTTACCTGAGCAAACTGAAGAGAGAAGCTCCAGATTCTGTTTGCTCCAGTTTTGACAAATTCCCCCCAATGTCTTTTGGCAGCATAGACAGCAGAAGTAAGTGTTACAATCTTATTTACACAGAGCTGTCTTACTTGACATGGACACTTTAAGTTACAGCCAGCACTGCCATTAAGATCTGTAATTCATTACTCCCAAACTGGAAAGAAAGGTGCTTTAAGAGCTTATACTTACTGCACAACACTTGCTTTTCAAACGAGCATTTCCAAGCTTAAGCCAAAGTGAGTTAACCCACATTCACACTAGTGTAGTAATGATCCTGTGAACGTATATGTCGCATATATGGTGAATTCATTATAAATGGCAACTCAAATGTGCCAAGCAAGAAATTAACTGAAAGGAAGGGGCTGGTTTATGCACACTGTGTGACAAATGTGCAAAAAGTGTGAATGGGGGCTAGTGGTGATATTACAATTGCAGGTCATGCTCATTGTAACCTCAGCTCATACAAACAGAAGAAAAGCTGGCTGCACGCTGGATTCCGCTGGAATAGTTTATTGAAACTTGTACCACATCACTGGTGTCCCATCCAAGGCCTGCCCCAAGGGACACCAATGATGTGGTACAAGTTCCAATAAACTATTCCAGCGGAATTCAATGTGTGGCCAGCTTTTCTTTTATTTGTATGGGCTCATACTCGAGCAAGTATGTGCTTCCAGTGGCAAACACCCGGCTCATTCCTTCCCTGAGGCATGGAGAAGCAGTGCAGTGCTTTTTTTTTTCGTGTGTTTTCCTTGCTCAGAACCTCAGTTGCCATAACCAGTTAATTGTTGTAACCTCTGGCATTAGAAAAACATCCAAAAATTAACTGGCATAGGGGCTAATTTATAAACCGTTCACACAGCTCTTCACTTGCAAACTAGATTCTCTGTGCGGTATGGCCACATGATGGAGATGAGGAGCACAGGAATTCACGAAGCTGCCGAGGGATCTGGCCGTAGCTTCGGCCGATCCTTCGGCTAGCTTCGGCCCCAGGACCCCTTCGGTTCAGTAGAACCAAGGGGGTGCTGTACAGGCTATTCACAATAGCCCGTACAGCTCCCGTAAGCATAGTGAATAGACCCCATAGTGTCCCTTTTGGGCATTAAACCCAAGACTCAAGACTGTACTACCATATTACATAATTTAATACAATGTTTTTATCTGCTGTGAATCTTTTTTGCATTGTATTGATCTATAGACCTGGGGTGTATTATTCTAGAGTTCAGAAAGTTGCTTTCATATCAGTTCATTATGAATTTATATGAATGCTTCTGCAACCAAAAGCCACTAACTTTATAAAATGGGTTGTCCGTGACTTTGTATAGACCTTGCTGGATGTCACTGATTGAAAAGACAATCGGACTGACTTCAGCTATCCTAGAGCTTGAAATGAAGATCCTCTTAAAAGCACTTGATTAGGACAAAATCAAGAAAAAACAATTTCACAATTGCAGTGCAACTAAGCAAAAGGTAGTGATTAGACGTTATATTTTATTCCTGAACAGAGGTGAAACTGGCAATGGATTTTTATTAAAAATTTAAAAAATATATTATTTAATGTGACAAAGGAAAATTTGCAGTAATTTATAGCATCCAGTTAACAACCACCTCTGTTCTGAAAAAACCCCCCAAAAGATTAAAAGTAAGTCAGAATCTGCTGCTGTGCATTTCTGTAAAATGTTTGCCAGGGTAATGATGTTATGTGGACACGTCATATAATAGTGATTATAACATCTGATGATAGATAGATAGATAGATAGATAGATAGATAGATAGATAGATAGATAGACAGACAGACAGACAGACAGACAGACAGACAGACAGACAGACAGACAGACAGACAGACAGACAGACAGATAGATAGATAGATAGATAGATAGATAGATAGATAGATAGATAGATAGATAGATAGATATTAGTGAATTTATTACAATCCAAACTGATCTTTACCAGATATGTCCCCTTCAGCTGCTTTGCAAATAGTACATTTTCCCACAAAGCTGCCTTATTTATTTCTGGAAAACCACCAAATGAATGCTCGAAAATTCCATATAATGTTCCTGCTATTAAAGCAGACCTTTACCCTAAAAATCACATCAGCATACAGCTCTGCAGGATGATATGAAATCATCTTACATTCAAGAGTTAAGCATATTTTTATTTTACCTAAAATTAATTTTTTTCTACTGCTTGGTCCACTTGTGCACAAATGATGTAATCGTGCCCAAGCATTGCCCAAGCATTGCATCCTGGGATGGTCACATCAGCATTGCATTGCTAAGAAATCTCATCTGTATATGAAAACAGAAACTTAAATTTTTTGTTAGCTTTCCTCTTCATAATTTCTCTACCATTAAGATAAAGTCCTCTTGTAGATGGGCACCTGAGCCCGTGAAACGTACAATCCGGTGCATTTATCCCTTGCCTATGAA
This sequence comes from Nanorana parkeri, assembly GCF_000935625.1. NCBI lineage: Eukaryota > Metazoa > Chordata > Amphibia > Anura > Dicroglossidae > Nanorana > Nanorana parkeri. The sequence continues at coordinate 2,072,035 of NW_017306296.1, read as the reverse complement.
GCACAGGTGCTACGTACTGTTGCCCATAGCCATGAATGGCTGAGTATGGCTCTACTGGGGTACTCGCTGGTACTTGAGTAACCCCTCGAATGGCCGTACTCTATACAAGTGTTTACATAAGTAGCTGAATATACTAGCATCCAGCTGCGCACAGCCATTCATGTCTATGGACAACTGTATGCAGCACCTGGGTTTCCCTGGAGGGAAATATACCAAAAAGGACGAAAAGCTGTCACCACTTAACAAATAGCAAATGTCCTATGTGAAGCAGGGCAGGATCTACTACTCTCTTAATTTCTTATGCTACAATGACATCCCCAAGGCCACACATCTTTGTGGTGGAAGACTTTATAATAGCTTGTATAAAATAGGTAAGCATACATTATGATTTGGGGAGAGTAAATACTTTTATGTTTGTATGCTCACAAAGAGTAAAATAAATAATAAAAAAAGATGTTCAGAAACACAAAATAAAATATAACTGAGCCAAAATGAAAGAATGTACAATCAGAGGTTACCCTTAAAAATCACTAGATCATGGGATATATGCAGCAGAAACTACATAGAAATCTCAAATGTTTCTTCAAAAGTCAGGTTTGGTCCCTCCTTTTTCCACCTCAAAACCTCCCATCTTGGTCAACAATACTGTCCATCACAATAAAGAATCAATACTCCAAGATTACTATATAAAAGAACTCAACCCGGCCATTCTTTATTTCTTCAAACAACAATTGTATATTAAGGTCCATGTTGTGCTAAATCTCAGAAAGGGCGGTTCCACCTGCCTATAATGTCTAGAACCTAGCAGTGACTTTTTCAGTTGTGCAGTGGGCGGAACAGTATGGGTTAAATGTCCCCACATTACACACATGCTGAAGGTTGAAAGGTCAATTTTATAGTTCCTACTTTTGTCTAATAACTATGGATACCTGTATAATAGTCAAGAAAAATTCAATATGCTTCAGTGTTTGCAACATATATCCATGCATTTATTTCTTCAAACTGCCTAGAACAAAGGTAATTCTATCTGCTGGCCTAATGGAATCAATAACTCAATTAATTAGGAATCCAAAATGACACTTTGATGTACGTTTCCTGGAAAGCATACCTAATAAATATTGGTTTGATAACTGGGATAAAAAAGCAGGGACAGGCTAAAATAATCAAGTATTTGTCATAAAAAAGTGAATAGGAGCATCCTGTTTGTATTATATATTATTTATGGCCTATAATAAGCACAGATGTATAACACAATATTTTATAGAGAACACAGGACAAGTCAAGCTGATAAACCTATTAGGCTTTTGAATTACCAGGGAAACTGGAGGAAACCCATAGAATCATGGGAATTTAAGCTAAAGCCTCAGCCATTTAAGGTCAAAGTGCTAAACTCTTAACCATTGTGTTGTCATTTAAAATTGTCTTCAGTAAAACAAAACCCCTCTGTTCATGCTAGTGATGGGATGCATGCACACTCAGGCAGTAAAGCAACCACTAAGGTCACAAGGTAATCATGTGTTGTTGCAAATAAGCAGGTCTTAAAGTGTCTCCAAACCCAAGAACAAAAATGAATAATATATTGTAGACCACCAGTCCTAAGATGTGGTGGCTGTATTTGTTTTCTTCTTTTTATCAGGCTTTTTTTTACCTTTATTTTTATCTTCTGATCCTAACACGCTTGCTATCCTAGGGAAATGACATTGCTACATCACTGTACTATATCTCTGGAGGAGCACCGTTATCACCCTAAGAGAGGAAGTTCATTAGAATTATAGAATACCTCCTACACCCATTTTCAACGTAGGAAAGTGTAGTTCACAGAGAGAGCCGAAAAAGAGAGTAAACAATGTTAACACAGTGCAGAAAAGGCAGAGTGCACTGGAATGAACAGCTAACAGGATTTCTGGCAGGATCAATAGGTAGTTACTTGTAATTATTGAACAGATATAACAAAACACGTTCCATGGTAGGTATAGCAGACCAAAAGGTAACAAATACAATTTTTTTATTGTTATGGTTTATATAAACTTTAACAGTAATTATCAAAATACACTGATTTGTCAGGAATGCAGAACATACCAACAATAGGTCTTGATATTTCCATGGTGTGGTCTACTTTCCTGACCACATATTAGTATTAAACTATTTATTTAAATATGGATTTGTAGTTGTCACTTGCACAAATACTATGAAATAGTACAAACTGTATAACTCAGTCGATGTATAAGATAAAAAGGGACAGGTTAAATCTGTGCCATTATATGTCCTTTCCACAACCAGGCCTGAACAAAGAACTGATACCCCAATTTGAGATTTCCTTCATGCCCTTATGATGTATGCAACTCTACTGCTTTTCCCACTTGGACTATCATTCCATGTGAAGATGACAAGCAGTGATAGAGTGCCAATGCCCAGAGCTACAAGAAACCAGGCAACATGAAAGCAGCCTCAGGCTTATATAGAGCTAAACTCTCAAAGGTTTATGTGACATTACGATTATATTCCATGGTGTCGTGGAAATGTTACCTTCTTCTTCCTAGTCTATCTACTGCCTAGCTGTAATATGTTTTCCTTGTTCCTCCAGTGACATGTCAACTTTTAGAAAAAAATGAGTTATAATTAAACTCCATCTAAAGCCTTAAAGTGACATTAACCACTTCAAGACCAGGTGTTTAGACCCCCTTCCTGGCCAGGCCATTTTTCAGTATTCAGCGCTGCGGTACTTTGACTGACGTTTATTCCGTCATGCAACGCTGTACTGAAATGAATTTTATACCATTTTTTGGGGACAGATAGAGCTTTATTTCGGTGGTATTTAATCACCACTGGGGTTTTTATTTTTTACTATAATTAGGAAAAATTACAGAAAATTTGGGGAAAAAAAAGTTTTTTTTAACATTATGTTAGGAAACATTTATTATTACCCAGTTTTTTGGTAACATATAAAAGTAAAAAATGGTTTTCCCTCCCCCCAATGTTAATGTAAGCATTTACCTTAAATGATGTCTCTTAATCCGATCTTGCTCTTCTTTCCCCATGTTTTCATCTGTCCCTCCAGCGGTGCGGCGGCTCTCCGAACCAGCTCTGACTCCTCTCTGCTTGCTGGCACTTCTGGTGCACGCGTCCATAGACTTACCTTGCGTCTCTGCTCGTCTCCCGGCCGAGAATCCGAACTGCGCATGCGCCCGCCCCAAGATGCTTTGCGGTGGCCCAAACAGTTTTATTTTATCGGGCGGGAGCGCGCAGCGAAAATAAGGTAAGTTTAAACTGCTTTTTTTTAACTGTTTGCCTATATCTAATGCTTGATAGCAGTAGATATAGACAAAAAAATGAGAGGGTTTAGAACCCCTTGAACTAATTTTTTTTAGTTTTGGAGAGATTGTCCTTCTGACCATTGTCACCGGGACTAAAAGTGAGAGAAAATCTAAATGTATGAATTGTCACCAGGAATATACATGGGGACATACCTTCCAATGAGGACATTAGTTCTGGTGGCAATTATCTAAGAAGGTATATTTCCTCTTACTTTGGAGTGATGTTTGCTCTCTAATTTAAAAAGTCATCTAAAATCTTTTTAAATCTGCAGCATTTTTTTTCCAAACAATACCTGGTGATAATGCTATTAAGGTCCGTCTGCAGGTACTTCATGTTAGGGTCACAACACTGTGTCCATGTCTCTCAGCGGTTCTCCTGTGTTGACACTTTGTTACACAGGAGAACAACTAGAGACTACAAATGGCCATGCCGAGGCACGTTGGACAAGCATGGTCTACTGTTCTCACTTTCATTAAACTCACCCTGAAAATTATGTGCAGAAGTTGCTGGAGTGCATGAAGGCAGACATGAAGTGGCTTCATGGGATCAAAAAGCATCACAGAATGATAAAAGGTTAACATCTCATCTTTTCAATCTATCGCTCTTTTTTAGGAAGACCCATAGCCCTGTTGTAAGTGTTGGTACAATCACTCTTCTATGGGTCTGGTGCTTTCTATTAGAAGTCTCACTTTTTTCCTCCAACCGTTAGACCATTTCCATTATGGTTAAAGTGCAACTAACGCCAAACCTTTTTTGGGGATAGAGTGGAGAGCGATTAAAACACCTGTCGAGTTTTTGCTGTTTTTGTACTTGTTAGAGTCACCTTATTTGTTCTGGTGACCGTTATAACTGAATGTGAAAGAAAATCCAAACTTTTGATTTCTCATCAGGATAGGAATAGATGGGAAATCTTCCAATAGGGTGGTGACCCTGCTAACCACTAGGGATTTCCCTTTCTTTGGTGGGATTTCTTCTTACTTCCTGTTGTGGCTATCAGACAGAAAGTGAATGGAAATCTTCCCAATGGAACACAGATGGCAAAAAGCTGGCAGGGATTATAACTCTACCTTAATCTATCCAAAACTAAAAAAGTTTTGCCTTCAGATTTACTTTAATTTACACAGGGTAAAACACCTTGACCATTAGCAAATTCCCACTTTAGTTTCATTGGGGTTAAGATGCCAATTGGGTTCTCTCTGCAATAATGTTTACTGTATTGGATACTGTGTGCCTATATTATAAGGACGCAGATGATTCCTTGTGATCTATCTCTGAATACTGTCTAGTATCTCTTGGCATTTGTTAAACCAAAAATATAGATTTAAAAATGTTAAACAGTATTATATATAAAAAATGGGAATTGTTTATGATTCACAGTGATTTAGCAAACTAAATATCATACATAGTGGGGTTTAGATGTACTTTAAATGACCGTATGTAATAATTTTATATTTCTAATCAGTAAGCATTATTGTATTTACATTTTGTAAATTAAAAAACCTCTAAAAACAGAATTTAGAAATCTGCAACATCAGATTTAATCGTAACTTAGTTTTACAACTACTCAGAATGTATTTGCTGTGTTGGGATGCTTAAAGTGTAATTATATCATACAGTTGTTGTCAAGATAAATTAAAATAAAACAAGATGTACGCACTGTGTGAATTATATTTTAGTGGAATACATTCAAGCAGTAGCGCAATAAAGCTACAGTGAGACTGGCACAAAGCCCAGAGAAGCAAAAGCACTAACACAAAAATAATTTAAAAAAACATAAACACACAAAGCATATTTGAATGGCTGGCATGATGTAAGTGATTATTAACAAAAGGATGGACGTTACTGGTTTCACTAAGGAGTTTCTTGCATTAAGTTGTATTCATTTTATAACTGAGGCACCTGCTGTAAACTATTATATTTCTATCCTAGATCAGTGATACATGATCTAGCTGCATCTTTCAAACAAAACAAGGGATTGGAATGGTTTCTAAAGGCAATAAATAAGCTACATAGTTGCATAAGTATTTAATCTTTAATTGTTCTTAATCCTTGCAGTGCAGGTGTAGCCCCACTACTAGAGTTAAGAAAAATTCACTAACCAGTTAAGTGCTCATTTGTGTCTAAGTGCTAAAAAAAATGTATCCTCACCCGAACCGCAGAGGCGGCTAGCAGCCAATCCGATCCCTAAAGTCTATCTGCTGGTATGTCCCTCAGGGTCCTCTCGCCCTATACACTGTATAGAACATGATGACTCTAGGATCCTTAGCCTGCTGCAGCGGAGGGAGAGAGAGGCTCCAGAAACCAGTCTGAGAACAAGCCGGCTCTGAGGATCGGGTAAGTATAACTTTTTTTTAGCTCCTAGACACAAACAAGCACTTAACCTTTGCAGTGTGGGGGTAGCCCCTGCAAGGGTTAAGAACTGGAACCCTCAAATACTCTACCAGTGTTTTGGCAGAGTTTTCATAAGTCAAATGCTCTGATTGGCACGGGTATCTTCAGATTCAGCAGAAACTTCAACAAATTGTAAGAGGATATTTACCGCTGTGCAGCCTGCATTATAGGGAAACATAAGTAATTTCACCAATTCCACAAACTGTATACAAAACTATAACAAAAACGCATGTTACATGAGTATTCAACCACTGGCTTCAGTAAACTGAACAGGAAAATGTTAACACTCCAGCCATGTTTTTCAGTTTTGGCTAGAACTGCGAAGGGTGAGACTCCTTCCCTTCAATATAGCCCCACTTGTAAATGTTCCCTTTACTTCCTGTTTTAGTGACACCCTGTCTGTCAGAGTGTCATAGGGTGTCACAGGCACAGGAAGGCAGGGGACTCACACAACAATAAAAACCTGAAAGTGGTCACTTTCAGGGCATCCTGAGGCTGGGTGTCACCCGGGGAAGACCACGTGACACCCCACCGTGACAGCATCGCGCATGGCGTTGCCGTGCGTGCGTGATGACGTCTTCGCGCATGCGTGGTCGTCTTATTGACGCCTGCCGGCGGCCATCTTGGTGATGGACACCGGCAGAGAGAGGAGGGGACGTTCACCCGGCGGGATGAGGTATGCCGCCTGGTCCCCTCCTCTCTTCTGACACTGTCAGGCTCTCGGTCCGTGACCGAGTGCCTGACTTTTCATAGGGGGTGCCACCAAAATGACTGTTAGTCATTTTGGTGTCACCCCTACAATGGTGGCAGCTGGGTGCGGGCTGCACCCCCCTTGCGACGCCACTGATCACTTTAATACTGTTTGCAGAGATATCGTCTCATTTTCTGTTCCAATGAAAACAGACCGAAAAAGGGGAGAAATCCCTTTCCACAATCTATCAAAAAACTAAAAAAAAAAAGAAACATTTCCCTGGAGTTGGCTTTGTCCTTATTCAGCTCTCATTTAATTTCATAAGTATGAGCCATTCCGCATTGCCCACTACCACCAACAACATTCAAGCTTCTTTCTTTAACTGTCATTTCCCTAAATAAGTGGTAGCAACGAGCCAACACAGAAACAAAGAAACTGCCAATACCATTCAGGAACCATTGCAACTGTGTTGAAGCTGAACTTCCGGCAAACAACTAAATACGCAATTGAAAGAAATATTCTCATGTGTTGCTTCGTCCATCAAGTCCTGAGATTTACACAGTTCTACCCCACAGCACAGCCTTATCTCACAGGGAAGGGAACCTGATCTTTCTTCAGTTTCACTTTTACTTACAGATCCCCTCCTCACCCCTACCCTGTAACTGGCAGTGAAAGGAGAAGCAGCACACTAATGGGTTCATCTCTCTATCACTGTTCTCTCTCTTCATATCAGCATGCTCCTTGCAATGCAGTACACTTGACTGTCTCTAGTGCTGCTTCTCCCATCTACTTGTTGAGCTATTTGGGAAGGACACCAAGTCAAATTCATGTACACACACTGCTTGCATTAAAAAAATATATGTATTAATGATTATGGAGCTTTATTAATATGCCTTTTAAATCGGTCAGGAGTTCAGCTTCAAACTCACAAGATCTACCATATTTTGCTTTTTTTGTAATGGAGTTTATCTGTAGCTCTCACGTGAGCTGCTTGACCGAGCTCCAGCTTCTTATTACATGATTCTTTTCTGTGCAATCTCCCTGTTTCTGTTTGAGTTCGGCCTCATTCAGATGCCCTATAAGTTCTAGACAATGGTGGTAAGAGTTACTAGTGATTGTGAACAGCTCGATCCAGTGGATACCTGTGACTAGGGACAGATGACCGCCACTGGATGCAGACGGAATATGCCCAGGGCCTGTCATCTGTACCTAGCCAAAGGTAAGCTCTGGATGTGCTTTTCAGAGACTTCTTGGCTTCAGCTGTCCACAACCAAACGTAATTCTGACCACAAGAATCACTGATTCTTGCCACATAAATACACTGTGTGGGAACAAGGCCTTGAGAAAAAGCAGACAGTGACTGGGATTATAAAGACCCATCTTGCTTATCCATGTTGCTCAACAACTGGCATTCTGAGAGCATTAGAGTTCTGGTCATTAGAAAGTTAGAAGCAGTTTGGTGGCATAATGTGCAACCTGAATGAAAAACAGGAGTCCTGGACAAGTATGCTGTCTGGTGTATGCATTTCAGGGATTTATTGCCTGTTTTGAATAAATAGATAAATGATATACAACACTATAATAAATGAGAACAATTGTGATTGACTGGAAACTGGAAAGGTATCATATGCATGAGTAGGATGTGATAAACAACATCAGGCCAAGCATTTTAAGGCAGTCAACCCAAAACTGATATTTCTGCTCTGGGAAGATGATATAAATCATCTGCCTGCTCTGTGTATCTTTCTTGGATTCTGGCAGTGCAATCTCTACACTCTTACGGGTCTATTCACAAAGCAGCCGAAGGATCTAGCTGTAGCTTCTGCCCCAGGACCTAGCTTCGGCCCTGCTGTACGGGCTATTCACTATAGCCCGTACAGCTCCCGAACTTGGCCGAGCGGTGCGGTCGAGCCGAACGCATATGCCTTGGCTGGCCGACAGTCTGCTTCTGACAGCTGGGCGGAGCCAACCGTGATATACGGCTGCGGCCACTTGCAGAGAGATCAGCGTCCCTGGTTACCAGCTAACCAAGGACACTGATCTCCAGACAGCCTAACTCTCCCTGGCGCTGCGGGAGTCTCCCGCTCCTGGCCGCCAAGGAGAGAAACACTGCTTTTTCTTTTTTTTTTTGGAGCCGTGTCAGAATAGAAAACAAATGATAATGTTTGGCCTTAGGAATGCATTGCTAGATTCCTATTGGCTATTTCAATTTGCAATAGCAAACTAGCATTGCACCCGCCCTCTGCTGCAGTTCTCCATCAGATCAACAACTACTGACTGACAGCAGCAGAGGGCGAGTACAATAGCTAGTTTGCTATTGGCTATTGCAAATTGAAATACCCAATAGAAAGCTAGCAATGCATTCCTATGGCCGAAAATTAGTTTTTTCATTTTATTCGTGTCAGAATAAATAAAAAAAAAAAAAAAGGAAACGCAGTGTTTCTCTCCTTGGCGGCCAGGAGCGGGAGACTCCCGGAGGGCCAGGGAGAGTTAGGCTGTCTGGAGATCAGTGTCCCT
>NW_017306296.1:2046924-2063006 GCF_000935625.1 Nanorana parkeri | reverse complement strand
ATGCTGAACATGTTCGGCCGACCCAAAGCCACCCGATGTACGGCTGATTTCAGCCGATGTACGGCTGAAATCAGCCGTACCAGCCTCAAGTGAATAGCGGAACAGCGTTCGGCTCACTTCGCTTTAGGTCGTCATTCACTCGGCTGCCTACGGCAGTTTAGTGAATAGACACCTTAGTACCAAATGGCCCGCATTGACACAGTGGGTCAAAGGAAGGAACTGGCACATTCCGGAGGACATGGGCATGTGACACTGCTGTGTTAAATGCTAAAGAGGATGTCTGAGGTTGCAGCGCTGGAACAAAGGAGAGGCAAGAGAAATGGGCTGCCATATATGTAAGTATACACTACTACAACAAGGGTAGGCAACCTTGGTACTCCACCTGTGGTGAAGCTACAATTCCCATCATGTATCATGCCTATGGAGTACTGCAATGGCTCATGGGATTAGTTCCACAACAGCTTTAGTGTTGAGGTTGCCTAATCCTGCACTACAGTATGTTCTACTGCAGTGGGGTAAAGCCTTTAATTATTTGAAGACCTGACAAGATCTCTTTATGTAGCCAAAGCCATGGTTGAGAATTGCACTTTGCCAATGATAGTGCAGATTTGTTTTTGGTGCAGGATAAAATTCATGAACCCTTGTGTTTATGGGCTCTTCTCATAGCCATACACTTATACTGCACCCAGAGAGGTTTGGATGTGTTGAGTGCGCACATTTCATCATACTTGTGCTGATGTGCTGAATGATGACAATCTGTGAAATAAACCTTTTTTTTTTAAATGTTTCCAGACATCATCAGGAAGACTAGAGCATTTTAGACTGAAATAGAAGATTTCTTTCTTTTGAGCACAGCTGTGCACTTAACATTCAAGACAGCTTCTGCTAAACTCTCCAGGCACCGGCTTAATGTTCACAATCCTTTCTCAGAACAGTTCATTGTATCTTGACAGTACAATCCAATGGGAAATAGACTGATTCGGGAGTAGAATCGGGAATACTGACAAACATCACAGATCTATATGAGATGTCAAACCTTGTGTAATGGTGCTTTTCATCAGGCTCTCTCCCATGAGTGATACAGCTCTGCTCAGCGTGGTACTGTTCTTGTCTTAAAGTTCACAGACTAGCATGAAGAGTACCATAGTGGATGTATATAGGCTATCAGCAAAAGTAAATGTATAATTAACTAGAACATATAAAGGCCAAACAGATTTGCCTTTTAAAGATTAAATATTATGTCTTTGTAATGATTTTTACTCTTGCAAGAAAAATCCAAATCCATTGAGTTTACTGTTAGCTGAAAGGTGCAGACGCCAATTTGAGCAGTATTCAAGTCTTTATGTATAAATGCACCATAAATGGCACCCCTTTCCTAACCTGTTTATTTAATTACTCTGTAATTGCTCAATTTTCTGATCCTAGGATGCCAGATAGAAGGCTGCTGACAGGGACATCCACCAAACAAATTTCAACCAATTCATCAAGAACTGGCCGAAATTGCCACAGTATTCAGCCAGTTTAAAGTGGCACTAAACTCAGGATTTAAATCTTAAAAAAAAGAAAGTACCTTAACTATTTAAAATGCTGGACCTTATATGTGCATCACTCCTGTAGATCCCCAAATCATCTGTGAATTTGTGCTGAAGGACTACAATCTCAAGTTTACTTTACTTATGTATATTGAGATTGTAGTCCACCATGAGAGTGAGCTTGGAATGGTGGCTACTTTACAACACACACAGGGACCATGGGGAACAAAAAGTAGCCACCCTCCAGTGATCCACAAATAAGGTCCAGTATTGTTAATAATTAAGGTACTTGAATGCATTTTTAAGATTTGACTCTTGAGTTTAGTGTCACTTTAAGTCAGACTAAAGAGCAATGTTAATATGCAATGTGCAATAATCCATAGCAGTCAACAGAAAAGATCAGTGAGGCCCAATCGTTGGAGGTTTTCATTTCCAATGTTGCATATCCTCTTTTGTGGAGGAACTGCATGAGGTTCTACTGCTTTCCAGTTACAGTTTAGGCCTCACAATTGTTTTCTGCTGACTGCTATATACTAGGTAACAGTTTTTCTTTTTTGGCTGTCTGCTCTTCTTTTGCTCTTCTTCTGTCTGCTGTCTGCTCTTTTTTTGTAGGCTATTGTCATAATTACTCATACCACACAATCACAGCTCATCTTTTAAGTCATTTGGGAAAATGATTTGAGACCTACCGTAATTGGTTGCTGTTTGTTATTACACTTTAAATATCATCAATGCCCTCTATACTGATTTATTGAAAAAGCCCACGTCTGTCCAGTGTAGATTGGACTGAGCAGATTAATTCAGGCGCTTTGTGGAAAAGTTATGTAAATGGTTGGATCCCAGCAGGTTACTTGAAACATGGAGTGGGCATGACTTTTGCTCATGTTAAGCTGAAACAAGGCTGCAGTCTTTCATTCTCCTGTAACAAGACAGACGTCTCCTAGAAATCGTCAGTCTTAGCAGTCACATGTAAAATGCAATCTCTATAATGATAGTCTCTTGTACCTCTAGAAATTTGACAGGCTTGTGTAATGAAACAGTTTTCTTGTAGTGTGGTAGCAGTACAAACAGGTTTTCATAGTATTAAACACTGCAGTATGGGTACAGCCATGGGTAAATAGCTTCTGGGTTTGAAGTAGATTTGTGGGTTACAGGTCAGGACATGTATGAGAGACAGGTCTTTACAAGCTGATATAATCAGTCCTCTAATTGACTAATTCATAAGACAAGAAATCCTCTACGTTTCTGAACATGTTGCAAGAATAATTATCTCTTGCTAAGCCATTTTCACCGGCAGCATATCCATGTTCAATCTTCTTACCCTTTAAAAATTCTCTTGATCGCATCTTTTGTGATTCTCCTCTTCAAGAATGCTTGCCAGCAGGGCAAAGAGGATTACATTGGGGCAAAACCGGAAGTGTAACTTCACAAGCCATCCATACATTAGCAAGCTGTCAAAAAGGTTTACGTACATGGCAATAAATTCAATTACAAGGGGTAGGGGATCTTGCTATGTATCTGATCTTATTCTGTAGGCTAAGGTCACAAGGGCAGTGAATGCAGAAGGAAGCCCAGTGCCCTTGCTTTAAAGTCACCATTTGATCCATGCTGACAAACCTCTTGCAGTGAAAAAGAAAGCCAGGGAGCAAAATAACTTAAATGGATAGTGCAGACCAAGCTTTGTATGCATTAACAGTAGAATAACTGGTGAATTTGGAAGTGTATACTGATATGTACGACTTAATCCACCCTTTCATACTCAGCAGATATGAAGCACTTGGCAGCTTTTGAAAACACATGATAGTGACTAATTTTGATGTCCGTGTGAGCACACAGCCTCAATGCTAAATTTCATAATTATATCCCTTGCTCCACCAGACTGCTAATACTAAAAACGTTAGTTGTACCCCGAAACACATCAGTTTAGCACAGCCTATAATATTCCCTAGCCATCTATTACCTCAAATACTTTACATTATGATTGACTGTGAGCTTCTTTCCACTCCTTTGCCTTATCTATTTGAATCCATTGATATGCTCTCTTTCATCCTACTTCGTAATTACCTTTGTATCCTTAATTCATTTACTTATCTCTTAGGATCGTTTTGTGTTATAAGCACCCCCAGGACTCTGATAAACACTTTAAATCTCTGAACTCAGATATATATCAATTGTATGACTTTTATATGACTTTTTATTATTCAATCACCATTACTTATTGTCAAGGAGAATCTGAGAGAGGAATACATGGATGGCCACTGTTGACCCCCTTTCCTAAACGGCTAGTTGCCTGGCTTTCACACTGATTCAGTGGCTTTCTGTGATCTAGAACTAGTATGTAGATCAGGAGTTCTGATTATGTTTTTGCTTTGACTTCACTTACTGCATTCTTCCTCTGGGTCATTGCCTCAATCTAATTAATGCACAACAAGTACTTTCAACAGAAGGCCACCAATGGCAGCCTAGAAATTTATGTCGCTACAGGTTTCCTATAACAATGAATATAGTGTTCCATATAAAAAGCACTAATGAATATGGTGGTGCTATATGGCAGTGTTCTTTTTAAGAATTTGCAATGCACAGAAAATAAAGTTACAACTGTAACAACATATGTGCCAGCCAGTTCCATAATCCAAGTATGGTGAGATGTATCTGTTTTAGAAATAGGGTGGCATATAATATGTGTCATTTGTTTGTCATACTCTTAGAATATGTCTGAAGAGAAGCATGAAGCCCTTAAAAAGATCTTGCCTTCTATTTCTCCATTGATGCACTCCATCCATGGTAAGAATAGTTTGTGGGACTTCTATGGACAATTCATACTAATATAAGTTAGCTTATAAAGAGGTAGACAGAAATGTATTATTTAATCCAGTGTTTCATGTTGGGTGCTGATGCCTGCTTCTTCTTCTGTCCTTTTGGTCATCTTAAATTGTTGTAGAAATACCTTAACTGCAATCTCAGTGGCTTGAGACCTAGAGTGTTCCTCATTGTCTTGGAATCAGGTAATAGGGGGAATGATCCACTAGCTTGTGTTCTTTTTTGTAAATGTGTTGGTTTGGTCCCAAAATAATGTTTGAGGACACAGCCAGGACTATACTATAACCACTAAAGTGTTGTTGTTAGTTGATATTGCTTTATGCATCTAAATGTTTGAACATATCTTAGACATAAGGTTAAACTATTTACACTTCATTCATGTCAGTGCCACTGCAAAACTCTTCAGCAGAAGGGGAGTTTGACTGTCCATCACAGATTATATCTCAGTCACCATTTTATTCATGTTGAGAAACTCCATGGATACATTGCAATAGTTACAATGTTTAATAAGCTCCACCCTCTCTCTGCTAAGCCCCAGCCTTTCCCCCACTATGCCATGGCTGGTTCAAAAAAATCTATGCCTCCACTTCATGTATAAGGAAAAGGCATATGCATTGTCCCTGCTTTCAGCAGGAAGGAGGAAAAACAGCTTAAAGCTGAACCATTTAGAGGCAAAATATTACGTAGCATTTATTGTTTGATCCAGCTATAGCAAATATCTTTGAATTTGTCACACCTTTAATTTGTAGTTGTGACAACACAGACATGTTTACTTTCTACTAAATGTGTTTTTAATGTGAGATCACTTGGATCTTCTGCATTAGTCGTGCAAGAAACTTTAATTTCCCAATGAGTTGGCAGGTATGGATGCACTATAGGTAGCAATTAGCACACAGCAAGGAGTCTTTGCTTAATGGACCTTGAGAAACATGTTGGAGCAACCTACGCAGGTTCTAAAATTATTCCTGGAACTGATAATAAGTCTTCAGCTATTTATGTTTGAATGCTAAATGCAGTAAACATATGTCTCTCTTTAGAAACTCATTATTACAATACCAGTAGAACAGTATTCTGTTTCGAAACATGTACTGTAGATTTATTTTGTATAACGAAATGGGACAAACATAATGGGGGTTAAATAATCAAGCCAAAGTGAAGTGAGCAGAATCCTCTTCGGCTATTTATCGCAGCCCTGTACGGCTGTATTTCACCTCACTTCACATCCTTTCGGTTCAGCTGAACAGCCTCAGCATGTTCGGCTGAACCGAAGGGAAGAGCCCGTTCGCCTTAGCCGCTGCAACATTTGGATCATCTGAGGCGAACATTCGGCACTTCATTCTCTGCTGTTCACCCCTATTCTCATAGATGCTGAACAGCAGAGAGTGAATAGCCGAATGCTGCCGAGCAGCATTCGGCTCAGTCATTCTGTTTGCTACCTCAGAAGTAGCGAACAGAATGAAAACTGACAATGTAAACCGGACAATGGCCTCTTCCCCACAACCCTGGCCCGGTGGTTTTGGGGGTTTCATCAAACACTGTAATCTATGGTCAATCACGTCATCCAGAGATGTAATCCAGCATCAATCACGAATCATGGATTACAGCTTTCAGCAATATTTTTTTGTTTTTACAATGACGGAGCTGTCAAAAACTGCCTTTGTGTTTTTGTTCAATTAAAGGTTTTTTTTCAAAAGGTGTTGTGTGGTTGTTTACTTTTCTCTTTGGTGAATGAGTAGTGGTAACAACTACCCCTTACTCATACGAAAGGAGGGGGGGTGCATCTGAGGGGGTAACCAGATGCAGATGAGCCCCCCTGCACACAGGCTCTTCACAACTACCAGGCCAGGGTTGTGGGGAAGAGGCCCTTGTCCTCATTAGCATGGGCACAAGGTGCTTTTCTAGGGGGTCCCCTCCTGGAAAAGCACCCTTCCAATGCTGTGAACATGTGGCCTGGTATGGTGCAGGGAGGTAGGGGGGCATTTGCCCGTCCCCCTCTTTTCCTGCCCTGCCAGGACACTGCTCGGATTAAGGGTCTGGTTTGGAATCTAAGGGGAAACTTTTGAGGGGAGCCCCACGCATTTATTAAAACTTCACCCACATGATATCTGGTTAAGCTTCAAAATCCTCACTTCTGACAAGCTCCTGAAACATGTACAGCATATATTTATATTCATATGTTAGGTAAGATGTCTTAAGGTGAACCTGTCAGAAGCATTCACTTTCCATCTGCTACCCTGCTTCCCTAATGTGCTTCCAGAGTGTCCTACAGAATTGCGCAATGTCTGACTTTCTCAAAAGCATAATCTTACACTGGATATAAAGGCTCCTCGCCACCAGAACCTGGCAGCATTCTTTTGCAATTGGCTGGTCAGGCACTGAGTGCTGAATTCTGGGAAAGCTGGAGAAGTGCTGCCTGTTCTTGCTGGTTACATATGATGGGTTGCATGTTAAACCACTCCTTAGCAGGATGTCAGCATTTGGCATAATAGAACACCACATATTTAGGGGCTCCAGGGCCATTCTGTTAAAGAACTCATTATACTTTTAGGCCTTGTTCACACTGAAAGTGTGTGCGTTCCAGAGTGGTAGTGCGTTCCAGAGTGGTAGCTGCTGGAACGCACCGGGATCGCTGAGAAACTTCCCCTTGCGTTTTGGGTATGGGAGGGGGTGTGGTGGTGCATTGAATTCAATGGCACCTCTTCCACGCCCCCCGCCTGCAGTGCAATCGGATGCCTGGCAAAACTTTCTCAGCAATCGCGCTGCGTTCCAGCAGCTACAGCTCTGGAGCGCACGCGCTTTCGGTGTGAACAAACCCTTAGGTTTCTAGACTCTAGATTAGATTTCCTAATTCTAGGTGCCAGAATATAGTACTTAGTATCAGTTATAAACACTGTCTGTCCTAACAAAGGGTTAAAAATCTCAAGGCTTGGGTTCTGCGTTGTATGTTATTGAGGGAAACTCAGTCTGTTCCCAGTTTGTTCCCCCACTTTGTTCCCCCACTTTCACTTTGAAATTGTTCAGAGTAGCTTGCAATCTACCAAACGGAATGCAAACAACTAGAAAGTAATAGAAATAAATATTTTGTTAAAAACATTTTCTTTAGAGAATGGGAATAACAAACATAAAGTTGGGTTTTTGGAAATTTGACTGCAAAAGTGAAAATACACTTTAAGTTCCCTTTTCATACTTTTTTATAATGTATATTTTTGAAGAGCCAGTGATAAAAAATATCTACTTATGGAGAAGAAAATTAGCTCACCTTTTGATGACAGGCTGCTGTTTGGCTCATATTTCTCAATTAGCTGTTGAACTTGTTCTTGTTTCAATGGTGGATAGAGAATTTCATTTAGTCGTGGATCCCGCTGTTTTAGGTTAATGAATTCTGTCATCTGGTCAACTAAGAGGTATGATCTACTTTTTGTGCCACTGCAACATAACAATATGTTTTTTTGTCTTACTACAAAGATCAATAATATGGACAAATAATAAACACGGACTCAAGCACCAAAATCTAACATTCAGAATAACTTCACATGCAACCGGCAACAACAAAACACATCTAACATGTTTTCTAACAATTTGTCTAGAAGGGCCTTTGTTAGTTCTCAAATTAATCTTCCTGTGTCTGTTCAATTCCTTCAACTCTCAGTCATGGACTCTCTGGCATTAATTCCCACTCCCACCATTCAACATCCCAAAGCAAGATTGTCTAATGGCCACTGAATTTGCACAATATAAATTAACAAACATACTTTGAAGCACAATAAATAGTTTTTCTCTTTGGGGTATTAGTAATTTGAACAGTGAGCTAACAAGTTTACTTTAAATCCTTAATTTATTTGTATTTCATTGCTGCAGTCACCCTATCCTTCATTCTTCCAGTGCAGACCAGCACTTGGCCACAGATAGGACTAAGCACCTTTTGTTTTTTAGATTTATATAGCATTTTAAAACTGCCAAAATATTTTTATTTTTGCATAGACACAAAAGGAAGTGAAAATCTTCCCAAAGTGGAAATGCCACCTTTCAAAGATGTCAATAACAAGAAAATATTGGCATTTTTCCCCTCAGATGACTCTTCCTCAAATGCTTTGCGGTTAGAGTGCTAAGTGTGCAGGCACCAGATGTTCTTCTATGTCATAGTGGGGGTAGAATATAACATTGGGGAGAGGCAATCCTCCTCCCTTAGTAAAATAGCCACTGGAAGCGTTGGATACAAGATCTCGTATCTCTAAACTGCAAGATCTCGCAATTTAGATACAAGATCACCCTGGGAGGCACTGGTGACTTAGCCTCCTTAGGGGTCAGTTGTGAGGTCCTGACTATGTGATCAGTGCCTGCTGAAAACCAAGAAGTGATCCATGAAATGGGAAGGGAATCCCTGCGGGGGGCGGTGACTGACAGCCACCGCTCACTGCAGGGAGATGATCAGGAAGTGAGCGGATTGGCTCCATGTTTCTGCTCACTTCCCGATCAATAGAGCCAACCTGTGACAGCTTCTTTGTCACAGGTCAGCTCTTACTATAAGGATGAGTGAAAATCACTCATAGTTCTCCTTTAATGATGTTTAATGATATCCATGTAGAGATGCATGCATCATTCATTTTTCTGTTTGGGTGATAAAGGAAACGCAGTAGTATTGGCACTAACAGAATTTCTAAAATGCAAAATAGAAAAACCATCAAGCTGCAATACTGCAAGTGCCTACTATACTCTTGAATGTTTTTGCAAACTGTTAGTCCACCCAGGCTTCTTAACTCAACTCAGTTCATTCCTTCAACTACATTACTTACACACATAAAAACACACGTTTACTTTTTAAGAGAGTATGAGCACACAAACATATACTGTACATATATAAAATGTAAACAGTAACGCTTTCTTACAACTCTGAGAATATGTTGTCTATCTCAGGTCGAGGACATAGATTGTTTAGGAAGGTTCTGTAAACATCTGGGGTGAAGTCATCCTGAGGAATTAAATCACTCTGCGAAGGAAATAGGAGAAAATTGAAATTCAAATCTATTTAGTTTTAACATATGGAAAGTGAATGACTAAATACATTTTATGGCAATCCAGTAAATGCATATTCTGGAGTTTTAGAAAATGTCTTGTATCTAAGGGGGTTATTCACAAAAGGGTGAAGAGTTTGGAGAAGGCAGGAGAAGTGAACAATCTAGGACAACATAGCTGATTTGGAAAGTGAGCTGAATTGGTGAATTTTTCCTAATCAGCTATGTTGTCCTAGATTGTTCACTTTTGTCAATAACCCTGTAAATTTCCCTTGTGGTGACTAGATGAAGATAAGATAAATATAGATAGACAGATATTAAAATGGTGTGCAACCTTGGTATAAGAATACCTCCTTTAGTATACGACCTTCACAATGGAGTTGATGCATGATAAGCAAGTAAGCAAATGTTTTTGTGCACGCAGCAACCAACCAGAATCTTTGTTTCATGTTCAGACCAGCACCCCAGGAAAGGCAGTTGGTAGTGTATTAATTACTATGGCAAACAATACTTTTTTTATACACTTTTCAAATACCAATTTCATTATAAATTCTAATAATACCTTCTTGTGAAAATTCCCAGACACACAAAATCACAGATGTTTCTCATGTATTCATATCAGATATACTATTTATTTTAAAAGGATTATTGCTGTTAAAGTGAATGTATAGCCCAAATATTTTTGGATCAAATAGTGAATAGCTAAGACCCTTGTCAGTTGATTTTTTTTCTGTTTCTATTGGGGTGAGTCACCTTCACTTCCTGTCTCAACAGAAAGTTACAGAAAATATATCTGAAGTGATACTACTTTGTATTTACATTTTTTTAATTTTCCTTGCACATGATTAGGTATGCTTTGCAAAATTAATTTTCACCACATTCACTAAGCTAAGGAAAAATTATTTTGCAAAGAGCAATTTCCCCTTGGGGAATAGCCTATTTGCCTTTAGTAAATCAACCCCTATAAATCCAGTGGATAGCATTACAAATTTGTTTTAAACCTGTTGCTGTGCTCATGCTACTGTTTAACGTTAAAACGTAATTCAAAACTGTATTATTAGTTTTCCACAGTTGTTTTTATTGTGTTTCTTTAGATGGTATTCCCCTTGTTTCGTGCCCTAATGACAAGAGACAGACATTGAGGAGAGATCCCTTCAAGAGAGACAGATTCAACAATATAACCCTCTGTAAAAAAAAAAAAATTTCGGCCAGAGTAAGTCTTAATTAGAAAATCAGCATACGTAATATGGGCACTTGACGAAATACCTATTGTTTAATTTAAAACGTGAGCACGTAATCTAAAACAACTTGAGCCCGAAGTTATATAAGTCTTTTAATCTAGACTGTGAACTTTTTGGAGGCATCAAAGTTATTAAAATAAAATAACTTGAAAGTTGTATCATTCTAAGTAAAAATTTGCAACCCAGATCTTCAGCTGCTTGGTTAGGTTGAGTCACCTTTTTTTATTAAAATTCAGATTGCTGTTACCAAGTAACAGCTGGATGGTATGTCCGTGTCTGCATTGTTAAAAAGAGATTCCAATTTTCCACAATGCAGTTTTTACAAATGTGGCCCTACTCATATTACAAGTTAAATTAGTTCATTTAAAGTAGAACTAAACTTTAACACAAAAACTGACTTTTGTAGAGCACATAAAGTGCAACATGACCGCACTATTATAATGAAAAAAAAATAGTTTACCTGTTACTTTGTTTATGGTTTCTCTCCCATGTAGACTCTTGTTGAACATTCTCTGTAGGCATATGCTTGATGTGGCTGCACATCACAGTATTACTGCAATAACTACAGAAGTAGTTATTGTAATGTGTCAGTATAATGTGCCAGCGCACTATGCATTGGCACAACCACTTACTGTCCAATGTTGGAGTGAACAGAAAAGGGTGACCACACTGCAGTACAACTCAGTATGCAACTCAGTAAACCAAATATGTTGTTGGTCATGTTCATGAGTTCAAGTTTTTTTTTTTTTTTAGCAGTGACTTAAATCCCACTATCATTCCCTTTAATACCTACTATTTAAAAAAATTCTAATATACATTACAGTATCAGATGTACAGAAGAGAAAAGCTGAGTTTCATGAATACTGTCTTCAGTGTATTGTCCTTTGGTGGCATATTCCAGATCCATCATCTGCAGTTTTTCTGAGTGAATTTTATTAATATTCCTGTAGTGATAATTGTAGCAATCTGTTTTGGATGGGGGGGGGGGCTATGACAGTTGAATCTCCCAGCAGACATTAATCATTTATTCTATTTTTTTATTTCCAGTCTGTTATTGTTTAATTGACTCAAACAGCTGTCTCTAGCAAATTAAGGCATTCTACCAGGGAAATCCATCCTTGGTTGGCAATGTAAAGTGCACATGTCACCTCTAATTAATGCTTCTTGATACAACAGACTATTAAAAAAATGTGATGCTTGGTGTATAGCATTTCCTGTTTTAATGGGGCTTATTCTTAAAAACCAGAGAAAATAGTTATTAAGTTAAAGAAAACTTCACTTTTGTACTCATTTTCTTTTCTTTAGTTTTAATGAATCAGCCCCATCTATATTCTTCGTCTGCATACGCTCACTTATATTATATAATATAGAGAACATGTAATTAAAGCCTAATCATCAAAACCAGACACACACCCCAAGCGGGAAGAACGGTCTGCCGAAGGTCTGGTATGACTTTTGGGGGGAACCCCATGCACTTTTTTTTAAACTCTTTAACTTGGGGTCCCTCCTAACATTCCTACCAGACCTTCGGCAGACTGTTCTCCCCGCTTCGGCTGTGTGTTCGGCTCATTCGAGCCGAAGCATATGCTTTCGGCTCGGCTGAGCTGTTTGGCTTACTTCGGCTGCTGTACCGGCTATTGTGAATAGCCGGTACAGCAGCCCTTCGGTTTGGCTGAACCAGAGGGCTCCAGCGGCCCAAGTGAGTCGAAGGATTAGCCGAAGCTACGGCTATATCCTTCTGCTCTTTAGTGAATAACCCCCATAATCTATATCTATAATTTCCATCTGAAATGTTTTTAGTTCATTCATAATAAAGATTCAAATGCATGGTTAATTGTATAATAAAAGATTCCATTTTCTATTTATTTCTTTATAAGCATTCTGACAAATGACTCCTGAAACATCCACCTGTCCCTTTTCCTTTGTCTATTTGCACATTAACTTGCCTCCTATTTTAACAAATGGAAGCTCATCCATAGCATGTATGACATACTTACTCTGCCGGATGGAAGACTACAAGCCTCTAGTGCTGTTTCCACTCGCTTTCTGTCTGCAGAAAATAGGCGGTATATGCTGCAAAGAGAAAAGAGAAAGAAATTTAGTTTGTGTTAAAACAGAACTATGGACATAGGAAATCTTTGTGATCATATAATCGGGAAACATTCTGGTTCACAATCATCAGAGCTGTCAATGCCAGCCAGGGCTGAAAGCACGCACAAAGGCTCTGTTCACAAAGCTTTACACAGGGCTAAGGATCTTTATTTTTAGCTATGTGGACGGTATTTTCCAATTTTATTGGGCACAACTGAAAATAACTGTCATTTTTTTTTAAATAATAAAGATCCTTATCCTGCTGTTTTCTTTTTGTGACTTGATCCCAGTGTGTTAACTAACAGACATTGTCACAGTATGGACCTGTTCACACAGACATTGGATATTGTGTCATTCACGCTTTCTATGCCTCTTCTATTCCATTTGCTGTATTGCTTTAACTTCAGTGGAGAAAAGTGAGGTCAGAACTTGGCTTTGTTGTCCCACAGGGATGTCAAGACTAGAAGAGTGACTGAACAGAATTACAAATGTTGTGGCATGTTAAGCAGTTCACATGTGTGCACTTTACTGTAAGTATATCTTTTTTCCCCACACTTCTGATCTAACCCCCAATGACAAAAATGTAATTTATTACACACCTCCAGATGTGATAGCTGCATTAGTTTTCTTTTTCAAAGTGTATGTGTGAGTTAAGTTATTCACATAGTTTCTTGGTAAATGTATTCTGTAACTGCTTTTACTTTATTTGGCTCTGAGAATAACTGGTGATCCTGCAAGTTGCCTTTTGTTCCTGTATAAAACTGACCACACAAACCAAGGAACCAGATCCATGCTGGCTTGGTCAGTTTGCTCCCCTGGGATTGCTGCCAGGAGATACAGGACATGCTTGTATCTCCTGTAGTCAGTTTAGTTGCCATGCCCCACTCCCCCCATCGAGCCCTGCTGTGATGATTGACAGGGACTCACCCATGGAGACTCACTGTCAAAACTGCAGACCACATAGATGGGAACTTACAACCTGATCGTCTAACTACTATGTATACACCACCCCTACTAAGGAAATAGAGAAGAGAACGGAAGCAGTGCGGCCACCACAGAAAATACAATTTGGAAAAATAAAATATACAATTTTTTTTTTTTTTTAAAGGAAATACAGTAACGTTAGGAAAAAATATTTGCTGAGTGGAATGTCTTTTTGTAGTTGTGTGTTCATAAATACTTTAAAGCCTATCTTCAGGGGGGAAAAAACTCAATTTGCAGTGTGGGAGCTGCCGCTTGTTTATTGTCTAGTGTGCCTGGCTAAAGCAGTTTTACTTACCTGATCCCCGATTCCCTGGCAGTTGGTGCTCACCTTGACTTCCCTACACTCCAGAATGTGTACTGTCCTTCTGTGTCCTTACACATGTTGCAGGGCTATGGGTCCTGCATTGTACCTGAGCGGGCCTCTGGTCTCCAGAGCGTAGGTGAGAAGATGCTGCGGGCCTGTAGGAGTTGGGATCAGGTAAGTAAAAATCCTTTACCCAGGTACCCATGAGCAGTTTACCCTTGCAGGGGCAGCCCCACTGCAAGGGATTTTTTCCCCCCAGATATTGGCTTGGTGATCCTTTTTATCCTTTATTGTTAGGGTTTACCCTTTAAAGAGAACCTATGAAGAATTATTGAAAAGACCAGTTCATGTTTTACTCTTGTTCTAGTATCTAGTATATAATAGTATGTTCTTTACTTCTATTTTCTTTCTCTTTTTAGGCATGTGCACCCAAATCTAGTACCCATTAACCTATGTTGTTGTCTCAGTCTATTCTATTTTTGATAACTTTTTATTTTTCAAAACCGTAATGACAATAGAAAAATATAATAAGCCACACAACATACCTAAATCCACATGAGTGATAATCTAGACTATTTCAGCTTAAAGACTAAACTAGACCAAACACCAGGGTCAAGGAAGTCTACCTTTCTCCAGATAGGAATTAATGAGGGCCTAGAGTACATTTGAATCAGAGTTGCATTACAATCAGTAGTTCCTGCAACCCTGTGGTAATGAGCTCCAAAGACATACATGTCCGTTTGACTTTTTTATTGCCATTAGTAGGCAAACCCGGACAATAGGCATGCAGATTTCAATATAATTCTAGAGAGAGCAAGCAGACCATGCCCGCCTGTGATGTAAAGTGAGAGACTTTAACTGTTTGCTAAGAAGGGAAGATTTCAGTAATGGTAATCATTGTTTAAAATTGGCAATTACGAATTAACATCTTTTTAGGTTCTTTAGGGGTTAAAAGACACTTCCATCCACAATTGATGTTTCTGGTAGGCACCGGTGTAAGAAAAATATCCCAGCTTCTTCTATCTCTCTGAGACTTTAATGGCATGATTTTCCCATGGTAATGTCTGTCTCTCACAAGACTATATTAGCAACCCTCTCCGGTGGTTTTTTCAAATGATGAAAAAACTGCTAGCTGGTATAACATATTGTATATGCACCTAAACATGTTTTCCACAGCCCTTAGCCACCTTTGCTATAAAGAAAACTAATGTAGCCACAACATCTAAGGAGTTGTAAGCTGCAATATATTACACATTTGTTCTTGGGTTGAGTGAGTATCTTTAAGTAAACAAACTACCCTATTTTTGCTAGCAGTAAAATGAGTACTTTTGCTTTAAAGCCTGTGGAGTAGAGCTATATTGACAATGTATTTGAGAGATTTTGTAGCATAGGATGAAGAGCATACAATATAGCAATGAAAGCTCTCTCTCTTTATTCTCTGGGTGCCACGCTCCTGCATTATCATTATA
Source organism: Nanorana parkeri (assembly GCF_000935625.1). Taxonomy (NCBI): domain Eukaryota; kingdom Metazoa; phylum Chordata; class Amphibia; order Anura; family Dicroglossidae; genus Nanorana; species Nanorana parkeri. Next base: position 2,047,553 of record NW_017306296.1, on the reverse strand, counting down.
ATTTCATTTCTGTGACCTACTAAAAAATCCTAAGCTTGTCATGATCTGATTTGCCTGAGACAATTTTCACTTTCCCTTTCATCTTCAATCCATGCTTTTTAAGTATGCCCTTGCTGGTATATTCCCTAATGATGTCAAGTATGAACTACATAATTCATTATTTTAATTTAGGAATGCCTTGGAACTTTAAAATAACTTTTTTGTGCAATAAATGATGTGTTCTTAGTTGAACTGATCATTTCATGTAAAATCACCTGACGTTTATTTAAAAATAAATGATCCTGGAAACAGAACAGAGGTGTTTTTTTATCCAGTACAAATACTCCTCTGTTGTGTTCAGTAAATGTTATTTTATAGTTAGTAAACATTAAAAATTAAACTATACTGAAACACATCTGCCCCGGACAATGATGCTCCCTTTACATTTACTCCACCAGTGTGCACTGCAATGCAGTGTAACGCGACGCACAGAACATTTGCAGGTCTGAACAGGAAGCAGGTAGCTATATAATGCCCAGGGTGGGTCTTGCTCTGATCTGTGTCTGAATCATAAAGTATCTCCTTTTAGGGCCCCCAGCCCAACATACTGTATGTTATTAGTACTGGCCCAGGAGGCAAATGCCACCCCC
>NW_017306296.1:2045248-2046707 GCF_000935625.1 Nanorana parkeri | reverse complement strand
CCAGTCCATCCTTCCTGGTCTGATGACTAAATTTGCATACTTGCTGAGTAAACGTACCTCCTTTGTTGTGCTCAAACCTTTTCCGGGTTCCTTGTGACAGGTGCATGGGGCAAGCTTTCTTGCTTCTGCATACTGTTATGTGTTGTTTATGGGACATTTTATGGGATGCTTATTCACTGATTTATGTCTGTTTATCTGAACTCACATTGTGCACACACTTTCCACTGAGAAGAGGTCACCTCTACTGTACATTTATTTATACGACTATCTGACAGGTTTGTCTGCACTTTATCAACCCTTCAGATATTTTAAGTGACTAGTAGTAATCTCAAAGCAGTCTACAATTTAGTAGGTGGCTATATTTATAGGTGTAGTATGGATGATCCTGCAGCAAGAATGGGAAAAAAATGGAAGCATAAAAATGCAATGCAAGATATAAATTTAAACTGAACCTGAGCACAAATCATGCACTTTAAAAGAAGCCCTTATTCATCTCTGTATCTAAAACCATTGTGAAAAAATTAAAGCTCAACCACAGCACTACGGTCATGTCTCCACCTCCAATTCCTTAAAACATACAGCCTAAGGCTCCATTAACACCTGAGCGGCTTCGCGCGTATCCGTACAGCAGAATACGCGTGGAGCAGCTCCAAACACAAAAATAGTGCAAGCGCCATAATCCGGCGGATTCCACACGTTCGCAGCTATTTAATAGCGGGCGGCATCCACACGGATTAAGGAAACATTAGTGTTTTTGTCCCAAACGGTCTTCCACGAGGTAAACCATGTGGGAACCGCAAAAGCTATGTGTGAATGCAGCCTAAGCCTTTGTTTTGTAAATTGCCAGGAAGAGAGGATCCATAGGACTTGCAGTGCTTGCATCCAAATGGGCTGAAAGTGCAGTGGGACCTGTACTTTCCCTGACAGAAAGTCTCAATGACAGGGAAAGGGGGATGGCTTTATATTGAATAGAATGTATAACTGCTTAAATGCTGTTTTTTTGTGCCTGGAGTTAAACTTTCATTTCAAAGTTCACATCACAGGCTTAGCTTATTTCTGTGAGAAAAAAATCTTGGCAGGCTGCCGGCCCTCTGATGTAACAACCAGTAGGTGTAGGAGATAAAACAACTGAAACCTAACTATTCAAGTGATTGTTGTGGCCTTTCAGGATCTTTGAGAAGCATTAACGTAGTATTAAAAGCAGCTAGAGAGGTCAGCTGAGAAGTCAGAGCTTGTTGTAAGGCTATAGTGTTGCTCATCAAAGGAATAGTCCCCTTTTGGAAAAAAAGTATAAATTGTTTGCACTGGTGCTTTTAAAGCATTGCAACTATGATCAGTGGATTGCGGGTGCAATGCTCAAGCTCTTGCAGACTCTTCCCTCAACCCCAAGTGCGTACAGAGGTATGTATCTTCGGTTATGGGCTGGAGGAAGGAATCAATGTCCTACATGTGCGGCGAC
>NW_017306296.1:2014771-2045111 GCF_000935625.1 Nanorana parkeri | reverse complement strand
GCATAACATGAAACATAAATAAAACTTTTAAAAATATGTAAATAGTCTTTAAATAGTGGGGTAAGTAGAAATTTGTACTTAGGCCCGTAAGGTTGGGCCTAAGGTCTAAAAACACTTTCATTCAGATGCCTATTGATCCAAGATGCAAAATGACAAACATGATGTAATAACATCATTGTGACAAATCCGTCAATGACAAGCATGATGTAATGATATCGTCAATCCCTGTCAAAGACATGCGTAGTGTGATGACATCATCATGGCATATTCCTGTCAGTGATGAAAAGTGGATTATAGCATGAGCCCTATAAAAATTGATGGCCCAGTTGCCGCTGCAGATTCTGCTAAGTCAGCTACTGCTATGGATAGTCAGAGTGTCCCAGAAAGGACAGCAAACAAGTGCTACCATGTCCTACAAATCAACAATATGTAGCGCCCATCACCTTTTGTGATGTGACTACCATGCAGTGATAGCTAGGGCTGTAGACAGCCTGGCTGGATTTTTAGTGGTGATTACATGGTTAATCTCAGGTGTCTAACCTTGCCTGTACCCCCCTGGGCGGAGTGAGACTCTGTCATATTGGGGGACAGCCAATAGGAGACACTGTAATATGTGTACAGTACAGCAGCCAACCACTGGGTTTGTTTCAGCCAGTGGTGCCTGCTGGGATAGTGTACATATATGGGTGGGAGCTGCCATGTGCCCTCTCGCTTGCCTGGACCAGCCATGGATTAAGGTTGGGTCCTGTTCAGCCTGCACCCCCAGGTTAGGCCGAGGCCTGGGGGTGGGCATGGATTGAGTTGATGGAAGAGAGGTTCCCTTTGAGGTTGCCAACCTGGAGAATGCCTGAGAGATGGAAGAACCAGGACCAGTGCAGGCTCTTGAGGTGCCTTGGATTTATGAGGACTTCAGAGCGGGGTGTTCTTTCATGGATTGTGGAGATGTACTCCCTTAATATTAGATCCGGTGAGTCTGGAGCTAAGGAGTCCTGGACACCAAGAAACTATACTCTCTCTCCCACAGAATATGTTCAATAAAATGTTCAACTAGCATCATAATATTGAAGTGGACATTAATTTATGGGCGGTTAGTGCTAATGGGTGCAGCTGGAAATCAACCCCTAGACGGACTAGATGAGGACCGGGCAAACAGCGACTCCTTGCGGGGAGTTATCGCGATAAATATATAAATAAACATGATAATGTAATTTCTATATGAACTTACTTTTTAATAGGAATCCGTCCCTCTTGATTGACTTGAAGTTTTAGCTTGGTGTACCTAAAAGAAAAAATAATTATTTAGTAACAGTAAGTAAAAGTTACTTTGTCATTACCATTATGCTTCAATCCAATGGGGGGTATTTATCATAGAAATTGCGAGTGTTCGAACTTGCACGGAATATATTTGATGCACTTGGCTCCAGATTTATGTTGCTAGTGTAATGTTGTTCATAAAAGAGGTTTAATAGACTCCAGGAAAAAAGATTCGTAACTCCAGGGAAAAAGCTTAACTGTCGCTTCTTGAAGAAGTGGTCATGGGGACTTCTTAAGTTGTGATTGTTTTGTTAGGTGATGCTCCAATTTCAGACAGCCGCAGGACAAGTGCAGATGAAAACATGTGCAAAACACGTGCAATTGAAAAAGTAGTGCAAGCTCAGGTCAAAAACAGGAGCACATGATAAAAGAAAAAATGATGTAAGAGGCTAAAACTGTTGTAATTCCCCCCATTGCTTCTTATTTTCTGTTTTTTAAACATTTATTGAACCTTTTATGGACACTTGTAAGATAAATACAGACACACAACAGCAGGGACTCAGTAGTGCGCAGGCACTCCCTGGGACTCCGCCCACCTCATTCGAGCAGTCTGCTTAAAGCTGCTGCTCACTGATTGATCGGTGTCCTACTGTTGATTGTAGCAGGACACTGATCAATCAGTGTCTGCCTTGCTGCCCTTCAGGATCATCAGCCACAAGCAGGTCGTCGGATCCAAGAGTCTCAGGGCTCTACCATTGACCACCAAACAAACCGCAAGTAGAGGCTTATGTCTCCTGGCTACCAGGACACTACTATAGTGCTGTTGTGCTGAACTTCATACACCTGCTAGCTAAACTCCTTGCTGTTGCTCACAGCCATTAACCCTGTGTGCTATTGCTGTTGTGCTGAACTTCATTACCTGCTAGCTAAACTCCTTGCTATTGCTCACAGCCATTAACCCTGTGTGATATTGCTGTTGTCCTGAACTTCATACACCTGCTAGCTAAACTCCTTGCTGTTGCTCACAGCCATTAACACTGTGTGCTATTGTTGTTGTGCTGAACTTCATACCCTGCTCTCTAATTACCAGAGGAGTGGCACTTCCATTGTTGCCAAGGGGAGTATGATGTTAAGCAGCCCTCGATCCGCCTAACCAAATACAGGGCAACAGAGTTCAGCTGCACAACTGATCCCCATCCATGAAACTTTGTAGACAGCCTGGCTGGATTTTTAGTGGTGATTACATGGTTAATCTCAGGTGTCTAACCTTGCCTGTACCCCCCTGGGCGGAGTGAGACTCTGTCATATTGGGGGACAGCCAATAGGAGACACTGTAATATGTGTACAGTACAGCAGCCAACCACTGGGTTTGTTTCAGCCAGTGGTGCCTGCTGGGATAGTGTACATATATGGGTGGGAGCTGCCATGTGCCCTCTCGCTTGCCTGGACCAGCCATGGATTAAGGTTGGGTCCTGTTCAGCCTGCACCCCCAGGTTAGGCCGAGGCCTGGGGGTGGGCATGGATTGAGTTGATGGAAGAGAGGTTCCCTTTGAGGTTGCCAACCTGGAGAATGCCTGAGAGATGGAAGAACCAGGACCAGTGCAGGCTCTTGAGGTGCCTTGGATTTATGAGGACTTCAGAGCGGGGTGTTCTTTCATGGATTGTGGAGATGTACTCCCTTAATATTAGATCCGGTGAGTCTGGAGCTAAGGAGTCCTGGACACCAAGAAACTATACTCTCTCTCCCACAGAATATGTTCAATAAAATGTTCAACTAGCATCATAATATTGAAGTGGACATTAATTTATGGGCGGTTAGTGCTAATGGGTGCAGCTGGAAATCAACCCCTAGACGGACTAGATGAGGACCGGGCAAACAGCGACTCCTTGCGGGGAGTTATCGCGATAAATATATAAATAAACATGATAATGTAATTTCTATATGAACTTACTTTTTAATAGGAATCCGTCCCTCTTGATTGACTTGAAGTTTTAGCTTGGTGTACCTAAAAGAAAAAATAATTATTTAGTAACAGTAAGTAAAAGTTACTTTGTCATTACCATTATGCTTCAATCCAATGGGGGGTATTTATCATAGAAATTGCGAGTGTTCGAACTTGCACGGAATATATTTGATGCACTTGGCTCCAGATTTATGTTGCTAGTGTAATGTTGTTCATAAAAGAGGTTTAATAGACTCCAGGAAAAAAGATTCGTAACTCCAGGGAAAAAGCTTAACTGTCGCTTCTTGAAGAAGTGGTCATGGGGACTTCTTAAGTTGTGATTGTTTTGTTAGGTGATGCTCCAATTTCAGACAGCCGCAGGACAAGTGCAGATGAAAACATGTGCAAAACACGTGCAATTGAAAAAGTAGTGCAAGCTCAGGTCAAAAACAGGAGCACATGATAAAAGAAAAAATGATGTAAGAGGCTAAAACTGTTGTAATTCCCCCCATTGCTTCTTATTTTCTGTTTTTTAAACATTTATTGAACCTTTTATGGACACTTGTAAGATAAATACAGACACACAACAGCAGGGACTCAGTAGTGCGCAGGCACTCCCTGGGACTCCGCCCACCTCATTCGAGCAGTCTGCTTAAAGCTGCTGCTCACTGATTGATCGGTGTCCTACTGTTGATTGTAGCAGGACACTGATCAATCAGTGTCTGCCTTGCTGCCCTTCAGGATCATCAGCCACAAGCAGGTCGTCGGATCCAAGAGTCTCAGGGCTCTACCATTGACCACCAAACAAACCGCAAGTAGAGGCTTATGTCTCCTGGCTACCAGGACACTACTATAGTGCTGTTGTGCTGAACTTCATACACCTGCTAGCTAAACTCCTTGCTGTTGCTCACAGCCATTAACCCTGTGTGCTATTGCTGTTGTGCTGAACTTCATTACCTGCTAGCTAAACTCCTTGCTATTGCTCACAGCCATTAACCCTGTGTGATATTGCTGTTGTCCTGAACTTCATACACCTGCTAGCTAAACTCCTTGCTGTTGCTCACAGCCATTAACACTGTGTGCTATTGTTGTTGTGCTGAACTTCATACCCTGCTCTCTAATTACCAGAGGAGTGGCACTTCCATTGTTGCCAAGGGGAGTATGATGTTAAGCAGCCCTCGATCCGCCTAACCAAATACAGGGCAACAGAGTTCAGCTGCACAACTGATCCCCATCCATGAAACTTCGCAGTTGTGATCCATTCCCATAGATCAGAGAAGCGAGGCTTTACACTCGCATAGTATTATCACCTCTCAAAACCCATAACATGGATGCATTTTTAGTGATGCCGCAATCCTTTTTTGTCCATTTTTTTTTAGAGTCCCTCTATGCTAGCTCATGTTGCTCTTAAAGCAGAACTCCAGCCAAAAACAAGATAAAATGTAACAGGCCGATAGAAGATAATATAACAGCACTAACTTTTTCTGCAATATTGAGATTTACTGTATTCTAGAGATTTCCCCTGCAGTATTTATTTCTGCCACTAGATGTCCTCAGTCTGATGGCCAGTATCATCAACCCACTTCCTCGTGCTGTCCTGGATCCACCGCAGCCTGTTACTGGACAGTGAAAGGAGAAGTAGAATAATGATAAGCTCAACTCTGTCACTTTGCTTTCTTCTCCTATTACTATGCTTCTTGTCAGCATCGGAACTGACAGGCTACATGTACTGCTTCTTTCTCTCACACTCCAGCTCTGCTGTACAGGGACAGAAATAGGTTGACACCAGGTCAAATTCAGGTACTTACGCTGCTTCCATTTAAAAAAAATGAATTTAATGGGCATCATTAATTACAGAGCTACATTAATTTGTGTCTCTTATCTCTGCCTGGCGTTCAGCTTCAAACCCTGGCTAAAGGAAGTGCCTAGACCCCTGGAACATGTTATCTGTTGTATTCTGTGTTAGTCCAATACAAAACAAATCAAGATCTTCTTGGATTCTGTAACCATTGGTGTGGTGCTCTCATGACATCTTCTTCTAAATTCTATTGCGAGCCCTTTGGAGTTCACCGGCTAATGACAGTAACCAGGGACGATGATCTGTCATTACTCTCCCGGACGCTATGGGAGTCTCCCGCTATTAGATAGCGGCTCCCGGCTGTTCGGGAGCAGCTCACTGCTGTTCGGCATCTATGAGAATAAGCCGAACAGCAGCAAGTAGCCTGCCGGAGGTTCGGCTCAGACCGATCCAGATTGGATCGGCTTAGTCGAACTTATTCTGCACTTCGGGTCGGCCGAACATGCTGAGCATGTTCGGCCGACCCGAAGCCACCCGATGTATGGCTGATGTCAGCCGATATACGGGTGAAATCAACCGTACCAGCCTGAAGTGAATAGCCGAACAGCGTTTGGCTCACTTCACTTCGGGTCGGTTATTCACTCGGCTGCCTACGGCAGTTTTGTGAATAGATCACATAGTTCCACATACACATCAGTCCCTGCCCTCAAGGTTCTTACAATCTAAGGTTCCTATCTCGCATACATACGTATGAGGGTAAATTTAGACCGGAGCCAATTAACCTTCCAGCATGTCTTTGGAGTGTGCGAGGAAACCGGAGGAAACCCACGCAAGCACGGGGAGAATATGCAAACTTCTTCCAGCTAGTGTCCTGACTGGAATAGTTTTTATCACCTTACAATCGTTTCCTTATCCTTTAACATACTAAGCTGTGAGAAAACCGGCAGTTGCAGGGGTTGAGACAAACCATATTACACTGGTAGAGGTGCTTACGATCTCGGTATATTCATATGACTTAAGGAAAAAAATACATCTTTTGCTGTAACTGCTTAAAAGGTGCTAGTTGGAGTTAGGTTTTAATTTGTTTGTCTTTAACCTTAAGTCTATTTAAAAAAAACTGATGTCTATCTAAACCAGAGTTGGGCAACTCTGAGCCTCCAGCTGTTCTTTTACTACAAATCCCAACATGTCTCTGTCTCTGAGAGTAATGCCTGTTATTGCCTCATGGCACTTGTAGTTCCACAACAGCTTGAGGGCTAGAGTTTCCCACCCCTGATTTAAGACTACCCTGCCCATGGCAGGGTGACAACACTGTAGTTCAATTTCACATTAGAGTCAACAGTGTTGTCTCCCTTTCACAGGGAGTGGAAAGCTACTTGATAGATCCACAGTTAATAAAATAATATTACAGGGGAACCAAGAGAATAAAAAGCTGTGTTAATGCTAAGGACAGACTTCATCATAAATGTACATTTTGTTTTTGCCCATAGTTAATCTTTAGGCATTTTGTCAACCTTAATTATTTTTTAAAGTTGATGTCTATTGAATACACTAATAACATACAGCAGAAGGTACTAAACTGCTGTTATACTTCTTTGGGATACTATTCGTATGACCATAGGAAACAACAAAAATACTATTGCCATGCCTGGTAGCCTCTAGTAGTGTATGTTTCCTGTGAATAAACATTTACTGCCAGGAGATTGTTTCTTCCACCAAGCCTGCTATTCCTGACAAGACACAAATTGCTGATCATGACTATGAGACTATGAGCAGACAAGGTGAGAGCGGTACATTCAAGGGTGAGCATCTTCAGGGACCAGCGTCTCAGGCAGATGACTCTCTGTGTAATTATAGTAGGCATCTCTGCGGCAAATTGTTGTGCTGGTAATGGAATAGGCTCTGTAGTCTTGTTTAATCTCTTCTTGATATATAGTTTGTGGCTTCAGAATCCCTATCTCCTCCTAAATCATCTGCACATCTACACATTCTGGCAGCGATTCAGCTGATATTGGCACAAGATGCAGAGTTTAAAAACAGAACGCTGAATATAATGAAAATATTTACATCTATATTGTATATAATGTGCCTGGAAATATTAACTGTGTTCAGGTTTCAATGCAGAAGGTTATGTAAACAGAGCAGATAAGGATCCTTTTGAACTTATTCTTGCTTTTCTTTATTATTTCCATTTTTAATAGGGTCATTTATCATAGTCTTCAAGGCCACTAAAACAGATTCCAAATTTCTTTATACAGAGAGATTTGACAAGTTCCTGAACCTTTTATGTATTTGTCAGAAAATGTAAAGATACAGTCGACTCGAACATGAAAAGTTGCATTTCAACTAACTTAGGGACATAAGACCAATGAGTGTCTCTCGCTTTCAGAGGGCCGCTAGCTCACAAATTAAATTCTGATAGATGCTATTAAAACATTTTCTGAATCACCGTGTATCTGAGACTGTGAAAATCCTGAACAGAGTTCACTGGTTCAAGCAATGAGCAGTACAGAATCATGAAAAGCTAAGGGGGTTATTCACTTAGCTGCTGAAGGCAACCGAGTGAATAACTGAGCTGAAGTGAAGTGAGCCGAACGCTGTTCGGCTATTCACTTCAGCCATGCATCAGCTAAAATCAGCCGTACATTGGATGCCTTCGGTCAGCCGAAGTGCAGAAGGAGTTCGACTCTGCCAATCCAACATCTTGGAGCAGCTGAGCCGAAGCTTTGGCAGCTCACTCGCTGCTGTTTGCCCTATTCTATTAGGGTCCCAAAGGCAGTAAGTGGATAGCCGAATGCCTCCAAGGTAGCGAGCAAAATAGAAAAAAAGTGAAATTTAAAAAAAAAATGTTGACAAATTATGTAATTTTTTTTAAGAGGAAAAAATTGTAAAAATTAAATATTGTAAAGAAAATAAAAAATTATTTTTAAAAAACAACGCACACCGACCTGACCGCATAATCAAATGAACACTGGGCAATCAGTGCACTGTCTATACGCAGAGCGCCCCTACAGATGTCACTTCCTGCTTATGTAATTGGCTCTCTTGTGTTCTCTACTGCAACACTACCACTAATCAGGCTTTTATAACAGATGGACCTTCCAACTTAGAAGACGGGAAGGAAGAAGTGCCTGGAACAGCATGTCTTGCTATCCACAGAACACCAGAAAACATGCACGTGGGGGATCAGGAATGGTGTTGGGAAAAGAAAGGAAGTGCAAATGAAGAGGAATAGTCATTAAAAATCAGAATATTATTTCTTGGCTGCATATACCTTATTAAAATGTGTCCAATATTTATAATTCTCCTGAGCTCTCTAATTTGTCACATCTCCTCCCTGTGCGAAATGATGGGGGAAAAAAACTGGACAGATGACACACAAAGTCATGATGGAGTAGTATATATCCAACCAGTCCAAAAAAAAAAATAGTCAGGGATCCATTTGCTAACCTTACATAGAAAACAATTGAGTATTAAAGTATCCAAGAGTGCTTTTTTTTGCTTGGTAATTTACACCACAGAGTGTTTCAGTAAGTACAAAGTGATGATGTGCAGTGGTTAAATAAATCATAGTGACTGATCCAATATCAATTTACTGTAGTAAAAAAATCAGTCAAGTGAGTTCTAATTGGCTGCTATTGGTTACTCTTTTTTACACATCATCACTCCTTTTTATGCTTACTCAATAAATGCATTAGTAAGCCTTTATTTTCTGTACACGTACCTGAGCTCTACCTCGTTTTCTAGAGCTGCATGACCAGCCAAATCCAACATTTCTGGATTTGGGGAGCTTAGCTTGCCATGCCCAACATAAGTCTGGCTGAAGGTTGCTGTAACTGGCAAATTGGACTCTTCATCTTAAGGAGGAGTTTAGGAGTAAGGGTACCACTGCTCTGATCACAGTGGCCGAACAAACCCCAGGGGGTGGTAGCCTGCGTGGCTCGGGGTAACTGCCTAATTTGTATACTGGTTAAAGAGGTCTTGAATTTGTTCAAGACCTTGAGGTCTTGAAGAAATGTATCACTGCATAACTCTGCTTCTTCTCCGCTTAGTTCTGTGTGATTTAAAAAATACTGCCACTGGTAGAATGCTAGCCTGGGCCTGTTCGCTGACAGTCTGCACAGAATGAAGTGGCCGCCCGATCTAATACATCTCATATGGTCCTGCCCCACAATTCAAATGTTCTGGCAACAGACGCTTTCATACATGCATTCTCTGACCTGTGTAGTCAGGGAACCACACCCTACTCTATGCCTACTTCAAGACCCACCTCAGCATTTACAACCTAGCCCACCCAACCTCTCTTCCTGAGAACATCTATGCCTCCTAGCATCCAAAAAAGTTATCCTAACCAAGTGGCTTGCTGCAAACGCCCCCTCAGTGTCGGATGTACGAGCTATCCTCTTTAGGCTTATGCTTCTGGAGAAACTAGACACTAAATTCAATTCCTGCCGGACCAGCACATTCTTCCACAACTGGAAGGCATATCTTACAACAGAACTGACTTTAGAGCAACTCAAAGATGTTATGACCACTTTCCAAACCATGCATTGGTATCTCATGGCTAAACTTGACGGCTCCCTAGGAGCCCTGGACGTCCTGTGACAGAGCCCATGCCTTAGCTCTGCCCCCCGGCAAGAGACGCCTGCCCTTGCCCCCCCCCTCCCCCCGGCAAGAGATGCCTGCCCTTAGCTTCACACTCAACCGCACTACGCGCCGCTGACCTGATAAATCATACATCTTACAGCATAGACCTTTGACACCTTTTCACATGTTCTTACTGACCCACATGGAATACATCATTTCCGGTTTTGAAGAAAATAACAAACTCTGCACTTCACGACCAAATTCTGTCTTTTATGTGTCTTTTCTTTCTTTCCTTTGGTTGGAACCTCAACCCACTCCCTGATTATCTGTTCCATCAGTTCGTTGAGGTTTTGGTTTAAATTTTTGTCCTGGTTCTTTATACCCTATAATGTGTGTTACTTCATACGTGCCCAATACATCCAGATTGTATATTGTCACTACACATCATTAGCAGCTATAGGTAGTTTTATGACTCTATGTAACTAGTTTTCATGCAAGTTACTGTTGTTGATGTGAACACGTCTACGACTCTCACTCGGTGGATGTAGTATGTTTCAATTTATACTGTATTATTGAAAATCTTAATAAATACTATCTGCTTAAAAAAAAAAAAAAAAGAATGAAGTAGCCACAATGGCTGGTTGACTGTGAAAAGGAAGTGCAAGTCACTGGAATCTAATTATGAAAGTTCAGCAAGCTCTGTGTTCTACTGATGGTAAGAAATGCAGCACATCAATAAAAGATGCCCTCATGCTGTGTAAATTGAAATAGCCGAGTCTCAGCGGTGAACTGTGTCATGAATGTTATATCAAAAAACCTTTATCATTTCGAAGCTGTTAACTTGGCAATCACAAAAGACCTAGAAGTATAATATATAGCAATAGCACATAGTGCTATATATCACTGTAAACCAGAGATTCATTTTTTTTACCTTTTTACACTCCCTTAACCACACTCTCTAATTCTTTAATGCTAAAAGTTCAGTTCCACTTTAAAGCAGACGTCTATCCAAAACTTGTTTTTTTAGGTTTGGATAAAAAAATGAAATAAATCAGAACTTTTCAGGCTTTTCAGAATTCCTCTCACTTCCTGTCATAGGTGGCACCAGTCACAAGAAAAGAAAACTAAGGGAGATCTGCCCAAAATGAACAAAGACAGCTGTAAAAACCTAAAATGTCACCAGAGCTCCACTCTTTTAGAAGAGGTAATGCCTTAAATATGGATTCAAAATAGCAAATAAACTTTAAAAATTAATGAATATGTTTATTAAGGATGAACTCCAAGGAAAGAAAAACACCCCCTTCCCACTGCAAGGGTTCACTGCTTGTTTTGCCTGGGGATGATGAATAAGGTGATATACTTATTTCTTGCTTCTGCAGGCTCCCCCGGTCCCAGTTCTCTGACATTATCCTCTACAATTCAGGACCAGCAGGATACTGAGGGCCCAGCCTAAATGCTCCTCCACAATGGGCAGCGAAGGAGCATGCTGGCTGCCAATAAAGTGACGAATAAGGTAAGTATATCACCTTATTCATAATCATCCAGGCAAAACAAGCATTAGCCCTTGCAGACCCCCTTCCCAATCTGTTTTTCCCCTGAAATTCACCTCTAAATATATACAGGTCCACAACACATTTTGAGGATCCATGCATTCTTTGCTTCACAAACCCTTCATTGAGATCTACATCACTCTTCATCTAATGCTTTCGGTAAAATTCAGAGCTGTGAACAGTTTTTTGTATGAACTATGTTCAGAATAATTACACAGCAGGAGGACCATTATAGTTGTGCAGAACCAGGAATCCAGGATTGGGTGTTCTTAGAGCACAAGATTACTGGCAGCCAAAGGATTTGATCTATGGTCTATCTGGTCTATGCAAGTAATGTAAGGGTAAAAAACAATGATTCTGAATGCATTGTGCCATGCCTTTTTTTCTATGCTCCTCAATGGAACATCCTTTACCTTGAGTCTAGAAGGGTGTTTGCTTGGTTTGGTTTAAGGTTTACTGCAAAATCTGGCTGATTATCAAGTTCACTGATGATTACCAGGCCCCGTTCCCTGCCTAATATCACTGCAATCTCAGCCAGCTAAAATGCACATGCACCTGTGACACAATTAGACACAATAATATGTGGAACACCTCCATGCACTTTAGAACCAGCATAGTGGAACACCTCCATGCACTTTAGAACCAGCTACCATAATGTCAGACACTCAACAATCAAGTAAGGAGGCCATCTTAGGGCTGGTTCTAAGGTCCACAGGTAATACTGCAAAAAGGTGTCAGACTGCAGACATGCAACAGGAGATAATCAAACTGCACACATTCTGCACGAGATTGTGAGAGACTGTGAACACGCAATAGAAATTGTTGAAGACTGGTGGCATGCTTCAGGATATGGCCATAGACCGCAGACACATTATGGAAACAAAAAAAGAGAAAAGGCATAGTCAACACAGAAAAATTATACAGGCAGTCCCCGGGTTACATACAAGATAGGGACTTTAGTTGAATTTGTATGTAAGTCGGAACAGGTACTTTTTTAAGTGTAACTCCAGCCCAAAATTTTTTTTTTAGTTTTGGATAGCATAGGTAAGGGTCACGGGTTTTTTTGCTGTCTGTTCCTGTTGTAGATTATAATATAACTTAAACTTTTTTTAATTTAAAATGACACAGCAAAAAAAGTATTTTTATATTTTTTATTTTATTTTATAAACTTTATTTTTTATTGTTTGCATTTGTAATTTTTATTTATTTAACGTTTTCTTTACTTTTTTAAACATTTTTTAGTCTTTTTTAATTTAATTTTTTTAAACTTTTTTTTTTTTGTATTTTAATGCTGGTAGCCATAGCCAGCCTGCTATTGGCTATTTCAAATTGCAATAGCCAATTGCAGGCTGGCTATTGCATCTGCCTGCTGTCAATCAGCAGAGGAGGGGCCTGAAGCAGAAAGTTCTCTATCAGGTCCCCCCATGCTGATTGACAGCAGACAGTGGGCGGGTGCAAATGGCAGCATGCTATTGCATTTTACAATATCCAATATCAGGCTGGGTATGGCTCCCAGCCTGCAATGAGGAATAGGCAGGGGGTGGGGCAGAGGAGCCGTGGCTGGCCCAAGAGAACGGAGGATCGTCCGGACCTGGGAAGCCGACGGAACGGCTGGAGAGGAAGCCGGCACATCAGCGGAGGTACGTGGGGCATCGGCGGTATACAGCGGTCTGTGTCCCCACTGCCTCTGCCAACACAGGTGCGGAGAGCAGCGGGGATTTGAAAGGAAACAGGCTGCTGCAGCCACAGTTCTCCTAAATGTACCGGCGGGAGGGAGGCACCAGGAGTTAACGCTGCCAAGGACCCTCCAACAAACAAAGGAGACCAAAAATCCAGCCCCTATTTACTAAAGGTTATATTTAAAAGATTAAATATAGATCCAGGGATTCACATCTGGGGGTCCTAGTATATATATTCAAGATACCCCATGATTCCCAGTAGAATGCACAAGACAAGGCTGGGGTATTTCTAATCGTTTAAGTGATAGACAAAAGTCAGCTATTGTAGGTCCCAGACCATGTAACATATCCATGGAAAGAGACAATTCTGATGCATCTGAATCTGGAAATATATCTGTCAGACCCTGAAACATTAACCTTTCGTCATATATGGGTGCTGGCAACTGAAAAACTCAGCTGCCGGTTGTGAAATAGCTGGGGGCGTCAGGTCCTTATCACTTAGCCACTCCGGCTCCTTCGCCACGTTCATCCCAGAGGCTGAACAGCAACCTGCCTTGTGGCCCGCAGGTATATAATATGCTGCAATGGTAACTAAGGTGTGCTTACTTGAGGCCAAAAGCTAATTTTGCAGTGAGTTGCCATTTTCCTTGCCGGAAGCCCCCTGGTATAGAATTGAGTGCTTCTGTAAGCAGGATTTCTCTCAATTTTCTCTTGTTATTTTTGACCTGTTTGTAATGTGTAACTGCCTTATGTAACATCTAATTTTTAATATGTACACTGTGAATACTTTATCCTTCATAATAAATCATTAATTTTAATACGTTTCTGCCTTTGTCTGGTATATGAACCATATATGTTCCTGAGGAGATGAATTTAATAATTCTATACCTTATATGTGTTTGACTAAATTTAAGTTGTGGGTCTCTTTATAAGTTACACGGGGGATTATCTACTAAATTTGGAATTGAATGTTTAACCAGATTTGGTTTGGTGGCAGCATTCTTTAGATTAGAAGAAGTGGGTGGTGTGTAAGTGGGACCTTTAATCATTATTTCCCAATCTAGTGAAGACAGATAGAGATTTTTTTAACCCTCTTAAAAAAAAGTGATGTGAGTGCTTAAAGTGTTGTGCATTCGTGACAGGGAAAACACAGACTGATGTGTCCAAGGGCTTTGAGGGCTACAAAATAATGCATGTGGCCCCTGGGCTGCAGACAGGGCACCACGGATATGGAACAAAGAACATTATATAAAGGTTTAGAAAATCAGACAACACCCTGTCTTCTTCCCTTATGAAACTGTACATACTCTCAGACACTTCCAGGAGGAAAAGCAATGTTTATAGCAGTGACATCTTACTTCAGCATAAACAATAGAGGTTAAAAAGTCTAACAAAAGAAAAAGGAAATTAGCTTGGAAAGGAGCTGCAACCTCTCTAGCAGTAAATATTGAAGCTACTTACGCTTTTTCCAGAAATGCATCTCTGGACATGTTCTGTGCCAGCAGATTTGTTGCCAGACTGAAAATCTCATCTGTCCACTCCTAAGTAGAGATAAAATAAACATGCTTTAGCTAAAGTAGGAAAGCCATAAGATGTTTAGTTTCATTGCTCTTCATAGCCTACCAAATATTTTATGTTGCATGGAAAAGAGAAAACATTGGGGTAAACATCATCTTTTGGTGCACCGCTTACCTTTCGACACTCAACAAAAACAAAAGTAAGTATACATTACTCGACACCTGACTTGAGTTATTCCTCACCACTGCTGCTCTGAAATGACTGCAATTTCAGGACAGACATGTAGGGGGCGTAAAAGCTGAGACACAAAGCAGCCTCAGATTAGTCTGCCTGAGCTAGTTCAGGTTCAGGGCCCATTCACACCACATACAGATCATCTCCAGACCAGACCAGATTGTTTCCGGAGCCAAAATGCACACTTATGTATCCCTATGCTATATCTGGCCTCTGTTCACATCAGAGCAGTCTATTCCAGACCAGACCAGAAAAATACTGTTTGTCTCATTTTGTCTGGTCTGGAATGCAATGGAACTGTGGGCAGGTTCACACCATTTTCCGGACCAGATGTGGTCCACAAAACTGTGTGAACCTGCCCTCAATCCTAAAAGGCCTGGAGATTTGTCTATGCATGTACACACACACGTAGCCAAATATGAGTAGTCCATTTGTTTAGCACCCTGGCAACTTTTCAGGTGTTACAGTTGTGATTAGATTTTAAGTCCTCCTGTTTTATGCCCAAGGGGTCAAGGATTTGGTAGAAAGTCAAGAATGCTTCTTACAATGGCTAATTGCCAGCTCATAGGTAAAAAACAATATTTATTTGCTCTACCTTTACGGCTAAAAACAAAGCGATAAATTAACTCAAAAATACAGAATATTCAATACTTGGTTTTTCTGCAAATGTTTGCTGAATGCCTTAAAGAAACATACTTATTTTGCAACCATGAGGTCCTTGTGTCAGTTCTCACCATGTACAAAATCTGCACAGCAGTTGGGTGCTCTCCAGATGTGTTGGGTGTTCTACAGATGTTTGTTTCCTCCAACAATTAAAAAAATATACCGACAAATTAATTTGCTTCCCTCAAAGCTGGGAGTGAGAGGTACACAACCAACAACTTGCACACACCCGGTAGACTTTTTATAGTTCAAGCTACCATTTAGGATAGGGTTCTCCAAAAGGGTAAATATTGACCACCCGGGGTTGAACAGGCTTACCAAGGGGTCAATAAAATGGCTGGGGGTCAAAAGGATGATACGTAAATGATCGGGGGTCAACAGGTGGTTGCTAAATGATGAAAGATTGATTGGGGTCAATTAATCCTTTCAGTTCTCTGTAGAGCTCCATGCCAGTCCCTAGTCATGAAGGTGAAGTGGCTAGCAGCAAGACACTGTTACCCAGGGTTGGATAGTCAACCACCAGTGAAAGAAGCCTTGAGTTGTCTCTATCAGCTAAGCATTTTTATTGGCCTCGTTTTTAAAGGCTTCTTTGCATTGTGTGTCTGTGACCTTTCACTCTCTTTAGTCCAGGAAGGATAAACATACAGGCTCACTTCCAATACTGAGCGTATAAACGCCAGAGCGAATAGAGTGTATCAAACTCCAATGGAGAGGCATAGTAACAGGAGTGGTACCAAATAACTGATTGCTGTGCATTTACTAAACATTTGGCATTGTAACAACCACAATGGCAGCTGCTGCTACCAAGAGGAAGTGTCAACAGTATTCACAGGCATATTTAAAATTCACATTCATAGATTCATTTATAAATGAAACAATGCCTATGTACCTATTATGTGAAAGACTTTCAGAAATGATGCCATGAAACCTTTGCTGTAACCTTCAATTTTTATATAATAAATGTTTGGAGGTCAATGAACAATCTGATACTTCATGAAGGGGTTGATGAGCTAAAGAGTTTGGGGACCTTTGGTTTTGAATAATATACAATCAGTGCAGTTTAGCAAATCATTATCATTAAGTCAAAATCAGGTACTTACAATAGCGGTATTTTAAAAATCATTTATTATTTGCTATAAACACAAAACTGAATGAATTAGTCATTTTTTGTTCATGTGTTCAGCTTTAACTCCCAGGCACCTCGCAAAGACTGCAATATCAAATTTGGTTTGACTGAACCTTCAACCGCTCTGTTAGTGCTAAAAAAATAACTTCTTCCTAAGCCAGCAATGATTCACAAAGATTCAGCAGCCGTGCCAAGCTTGTGGGTGATCATTTAATTCATTACCTCAGTTTACATAATGAGTCTTGCCTATTTGTTATGGTAAATATTAGCCATTTAAAAACTAAATTGTCCATGCAGAAAAGTGGAACTCTTCAGCAGAACTCACCTTGTAAAGATAAATGTTCTCCTCTATGACAAGCTGGCTCCTGCTATAGTGTACCTGCCTTGTGAGCAATGCTCATATTAGGTCTCTAGCAGTATGCAGCCATGGCGAGCTTTCTTATTGAGAGGGACATAAATTTAATTTACTGATCCAGTTAGAGGAAAATGGAGACATAATTTGTGGGTTTCTCATTATTAAAAACAATTGTGCTTTCTTGGAAATGCATTTGCAGGCTGAAGGATGGAAGGCCTAATAAAGGCTATGAGAAATATTGCTATTAATACTATGAGCTGCAGTTCGGTGTTATATATCCCTCAGCCTGTCTATTCATTCCAGATTTGCCAGTGCACACACTAGCCTGCTGCATGACAATTGTTCTAATATATCCATCAGCAACACATCATAGGGATTTATTTCCTAGATTATATTTCCACTTCAATACAACATGAGTATTTAGCATTTAAAGAGCAGGACTGTCTCCTTTGCTGTCTGGGACCTGGCTGGCAGAGCCTCAACTAACTTCAGCAGGGCTGTGAAAGACAACCCCATGTGTCACACACTTGTGAGTACTTTATGTATTCCTTTGTAAAACCAACTATGGAACAGTAGTTTTGTGCCCGGCACTGTCTAGTGCATTCTCCAAAAGAATGGGGAGCTGCTGATCAGAGGCAGATTTGTTTTAGTTTATACAGATACCATTTTAACAGATAAACAGTTTATACATGACAGCAGATTCCCAAAGCACTATAGGTTATCAAAAGAGACAGCACAGCAGCAGTTATTTCCTTTTAGGCACCACATCTATCCTCTGAACCAATGGTGAAGCTGTACAGTAATGGAGATTTAATTGCACTAACTCACTAACTCTTTTGTATCTGTGCCTAAATTTTAGATTGAGCTACTAAGACCTCGTATATAACAGACTGTTTACCAGATGGTAAGGAGACGGATAACAACATGTGAAAAGGAGATTAGAGCTCCATCTGCTGGCTGAATGAAAGACTACATAATATTATTATATTATTATTATTATTACTATTCAGGATTTATATAATGCCAACAGTTTCTGCAGCACTTTGCAAAATGGAGGGAGACAGTATTATTACAATACAATTTCAGTACCGTAGGGTTAGGAGGGCCCTGCTCATGAGAATATTAATTTGCATTTCATATTAATCTGGCTTAGAAAATAAAAAAAAGTAAATGTTTGTAGTCCTGTCTATAATAAATAACGAAAAGAAAATATACACAAAGGCACTACACACTCATTTGAAAGCGGAACTCTGAATTTATTGTATAAATTATGCCCCCCCCCCAATCCCAGCATATGCCTGATATATTTCTCATTCTGTCAAGGTGATTATCTAACAGAGGATTAGCTTACACCATTGTCCTGGAACAGCCGACACACTGGTCCTCTTCTCTTCCATCTCAGAATGTCCATGGGTTATCCAACACCATCATGTACAATGCAGGACCATTGGTACATAGATTGCAAGCCCTCAGGGGCGGGGCCCTCCTTACCATCTTGTCTTGAATTGTATTGTAATTGTAATGTCTTCCTTATATTGTAAAACGCTGCGCAAACTGTTTGCGCTATATAAAACCTGTATAATAATAATAATAATACCCACTAGGGATGCACCGATACAATTTTTTCAGTATCGAGTACGAGTACCGATATTTTTTTCTCTCGGTACTCGCTGATACCAAATACTGATACGGGAAGTCCCATTAACGAAGCCAGGCAGTGTGTAATGACTTGCCGGCCAGCTTCCTGATTACACGGGAAGCTGGGCGGTGTATAATGACTCACCGCCTGGCTTCCCGATTGGCCTGGAAGCCGTATCCATGCTCCTTAGTCACCAGGTGATGAGGAAGAATGGAGCCGGCCTTCTGGCCAATGAGGAATCCGGGGGAGGGGGGGGTATGGTAATGACTTGCCACCCAGCTTCCTGATTGGCCAGCTTCCCAACCTATCAGGAAGCTGGGCAGTGAGTCATTAGTCATAGATGAGGGATTATGGAGCCTGATTGGCCTGGAAGACGGGGGCGAGGCGTTACCTGCCCCCCTCGTCTTCCTGATTGGTGGGAAGCCAGCTCCATGCTCACTGATGATGAGGGAGCATGGAGTCGGCCTCGAGGCCAATCAACAAGCCGTGCAGCATGTAATGACTCGCCGCCCGGCTTCCTGATGCAGAAGTTCCGCTATCCGGATAAGCATCAGGAGCATTTGGTGGAGTTCGAGCATGAGCCCAAATACTCAGTATTGGCACCAATACCGATACTAGTATCGGTATTGGTGCATCCCTAGTACCCTAGTACTAGTATACTAGTATCGGTATCGGTGCATCCCTAGTACCCACCTTAGCAAGAAGGGAGGTTCATGGGACCGGTTGTCATTACTGGGCAGGGTTAAATAATCCCCTTTAAAAAGATGAGCAATATATTCTGTATCACCTGGTGGCACAATTTTTATAAATGTTTTACTACTTGTAAATGGGCTTTAAAGAAGAACTCTGGGAAAAAAGATTCTTAACCATTCCAGTACGGCTACCCCTGCACTGCAAGGCTTAACGTATTTTCATCTTGCAGCCGGATGTCTCTTAGACCACGCCCTCCAGCCTGCCTCCTCCTCCGCTCTAGCGATGGTATGTCCCTCTGAGCCGTCACGTCCAATATACAGTATATCAGACATGATGACTCAAGGATCCTCAGACAATTGGAGCGGAGGGGGAGAGGGACTCCAGTGACCAGTTGGGTATAACTTCTTTATTTTACACCCTAGACATGTCCCACTGCAAGGGTTACGAATAATGTCTCCTGGAGTTCTTCTTTAAAGATGGCTGAGGAGACATTTTGTCCGCAATTGCGATGGCTTCTAACTAATTAACTGTTCATTGATTTCATTGGTTGCCTAGGTTAAACCTTTAACTGTGTACCAATTTCTTCCCTCTATCAAACCCAATAAGCCACTGTATTCGCACTGCCAAGAGTCCATTCTAGAAGTAATAAATCTTTCACGATACCTTGAAGCTGGAATTGTTATAATCTTCTATTATTGCCCTCTAGCCCTAAATAAATCCCATGTTTATAATTAGAACATGACTGCAGATTTAATATTTTTACACACAGAAGTGAAAACATTTGCTTATGTGCAGCTGCTGCTTGAAAGAATGCTGAGTATTATTTCACAATACATTTATTAATTGTCCCGATAAATAAGAGGCGGACGAGTTGAGCATCAGAGACAGTTCTGTCTATTCAACATTCTCCCTACAAGTTGCTGAGTATCTAGAATTCTACCTTGTAATATCAGACACTGATCCTAATCACCTTTGACGTTATATGTCATACAAGCGAACCTGAGGTTCAACAGGATGACATATTGAAGGCTGGTGAGATAATAGTGCGCAGTGCTAGAATCTGTACTTATAGATCTCTCTGCTCAGCCATGCCTAATGATAAGCCAAGTCAGAGGTTCACCATATACTACAGTACCAAATGTTGTGTTTTGTTAACCTTTACATAGAAATTAAGCAATACTTGTAAATGAAGATGAGAAATGCAGAAAGAATGGTGCTAGTAAATTCAATGACCACATTGCAATTTTGTAAACAAGACCGCATTTCAGATGAATGCAAATCTGCCCTCTAATCGGCCTTGTTTACTGTACCAGACAGCGGATAAACACGCCTGTTTAATTTTGTGATTCCTGGCCTCTATAAGCAATGCTCATAGAGATTTATTTATTTATTACAGGTATTTATATAGCGCCGACAATTTACGCATCACTTTACATAGTTGCACATTCACATCAGTCCCTGCCCTCAAGGAGCTTACAATCTAAGGTCCCTATCTCACATGCATACTGTACATACAAGGGCCAATTTAGACAGGATCCAATCAACCTACCAGCATGTCTTTGGAGTGCGGGAGGAAACCAGAGTACCCGGAGGAAACCCACGCAAGCACAGGGAGAACATGCAAACTCTTTACAGATAGGAGGAGAGATCCTTGCCCTGACATCACACATTGCAGGACTTTTGCTGCAAGAGGCCTGTCTTAACAGTTTCTCTGAATTCAGAACTTACTCAGCAGCTTGAATGTGGCAGGCGTTCAACAGAGAGAGGTCTTTTGTAACATAATTCAGTTACCTGACATTTAGGCATACCTCCTAAGACCTTCTAAGAGCACAAAGAGGAACACCTTCGTGCACAAAGTATTTAAGAAATGGATATAACTCTGCTACGTCCCTGTTATCTATTATCTCTAAGGGTTGGACTAGATGGAAACGTGTCTTTTTTCAACCTCATTAACTTTGTAACTATAGTTAGGGTTAAATTATGAATTTATATGTCACAAATAATTAATTAAAAGGAAAGTTCACTTTAAAAAAAAAAAATCATAAATGCACACTTCTTCATAAAAGAAAAAAAATTGCATTTATTATTTTCTTTACATAGAAGCCAGTAAAGCATTGCAGGCGCGATCAGTAGATCACAGGTGCAATGCTCTGCCTCCTGGAGACAGTTCCTCCCGTCCATACCCAAACTGAGGCATGGACATGCAGTAACATTGATGGGAGGCAGAGTTAATGGACCATAAGTGCAGTGGCATTACCACACTTGTATTCCTTTGAAACTACAAGCCCCTCTGCCACACAGGCAGACGGGACTTGGAGTTCCTCCATCCTGTGGATGGATGACGGGGCTGTGTGGGCGGAGCCACATACAGCCATGCAATTTTCAAAAACAGTGAAGTCAATTTTCAAAAACAAACAGCGGCCGGCAGGGAGAATAACCCTGCAATTCAGGTAAGTGGGGTGTGGTTGCAATCTGACCATGTTTCATGTTACGCCCTAAATATGGAGTGAAACATGAACCATGGTCAGAAAGGTGAACATTAAAACCCGGATTTATTTTTTTTTCCCAGTACCAATTTTTACTTTATACTGGCTTTCAAAATAGCAAACAAGATAATTAAAAGATAAGATGAAGGTTTAAGTGCAGAATAAGGTAAGTAGAACCTTTTCATAGATGCCTACATACTGTATATTCTCAGTACAGGTTTCTTCGAAAAATGCATGTAACTGGCTGAGGAAAATTGCAAGCTTTTGAGAATTTTTTTTTTTTTTTTTTACACAGTAAGAGTCTTGAAAGCTTGCAATTATGACATGCTCAGTCAGCCAAATAATGGTTTAGGGGATTCATTTTCCCCCAAAGATATGGAACCCTTTCTTATATTATCTATTCTGCCAAGAAGCTATTTGTGTCAATGTTCCAGTAAGATAAGAATACAAATAAACTGGACAGAAATATTTCTGAACAAAATCTTGTATTACCTTACAAACACGAGCGAGGCAAATATTGTATATGTAAGCGTTTTATACACAAAATATAATATAAACACTGTAATGAACTTCTGGCTTGCAGTACATAAACATGTACTACAAATCCCCACAGGGCTGTCATTCCTTGACAGACTTAATTACTGTAAATTTGCATGTCACCGTGGGGAAAACACCATCAAGAAAGACGCAAATGTCAGACAAAGTCAGTCAGGATTATAACTTGATTAATAAATCAGTCAACGTAAGCACAAGAGATTGTGATTGCCAGTAGGAGATGTACAGTGGATGGAGCTAGTGTGCATGGGCAGAAAATCCTTGTCGAAATGTCTAACTGTTGCCACTGCGCCTGCGCGGCTAGCGGCTCATAGGATTCTATAACCTAGGACTACCTTATATTTGTCCTAGGTTATAGAAGCCTATAGCCGCGCAGGCGCAGTGGCAACTGTGGTTGTAGAAAGAATCATGTGGCCGCGCAGGCGCTGTAACATAATATAACCTTTGGCTAGGTTATGGAATCCGATGAGACAATAGCCATTGCCCCTGCACGGCTATCGGCTTCTATCACCTAGGACAAATATAACTGTAGTAGGTTATAGAAGTGGATAGCCACGTAGGCGGTGTGGCAATAGTTAGACAGTTCGACAAGGATTTCCTGGGCATGCACACTAGCACTATCTGGTGTAGATCTCTTGGCAGTCCCTGGATATGATGTCACCAGTTGGAGAGGTCGACAAGTTTGGACTTTCGATAGAACATTGGCATTGTACTTGGAATACATACTAGAGTTGTGTTTGATAATGCAATCAAAGCTTACTTGAAAACAATTCCTTTTATATAGTGATTGCTGCCTTCCATCTACCCATCACATTCAACAACTTCCTGGATTCCCAGTGTGCTTTGCCTCTCTTTCCCTGCTGGTTGGTGTGATGCAATCTCAATTTTTTTCAAGACTACATATCCCATCATGCAATGCTTCCAGCAAGCAATGATAATGGTTCATTGTTCATGCGTTGAGTTGTAGTTCAGAAAGCAGGCTCTATGAGAGTTGTGACACAAGGAAGTGCAGATTCACAGGGCTGAGTGAAAAGGTGTCATTGTATTGAGAAGTACATCCTCTGAGCATCTTCAATGGGTAAGATTACAAACTTCTAGATCGATATGGTTCTTAGGAGTCAGATAGAACTTGTGGAAATTCAACATCAAAATCCATATTTCGTTTTAGTTTTTGACCATACATACCCTTTTGAGCAACTGGAAATCTACCCTTTTAACATCTGTCCTGAGCAAATTATGCAAGCTACCACTTCCGACTTCTGCTTCAGTAAACGCTAATGTCGTGGCTTTCATGGTGTACCTCTGGTTCCATACTTCAATGAACTGGCATAAGTATGCCAATGGAGACTTTTCACTTTTCTCTGGCTTGCTTGTTCTTGGTTAATGACTTAGTGGTCTATTCACTAAGCTGCCGTAGGCAGCCGAGTGAATAACCGACCCGAAGTGAAGTGAGCCGAACGGTGTTTGGCTATTCACTTCAGGCTTGTACGGCTAATTTCAGTCGTGTATCGGCTGAAATCAGCCGTACATCGGGTGGCTTCGTGTGGCTTCGGGTCGGCCGACCCGAAGTGCAGAAGGAGTTCGACTCAGCCAATCCAACATCTGGATCGGTCAAGCCGAACCTCCGGCAGGCTACTCGGTGCTGTTCGGCCTATTCTCATAGATACCGAACAGCAGTGAGTAAATAGCCGAGCAATAGCGGCATTTGGCTCGGCTATTCTGCTCGGTACCTCTGTGATACCGAGCAGAATAGAAAAATAGTTTTAAAAAGTTTTTTTTAAAATTGAAAACGATTGGGCGGAGCTATCATTGACAGATAGCTCCGCCCAACTGTTCTCTATTGGCCGGGCAGTTCTGCAGCCGTCAGAATAATACAAAAAAAAACACCATAGGAATACATAGCTAGATTCCTATTGGCTATTTCACTTTGCAATAGCCAATAGCAAGCTAGCTAATGCACCCGCCCTCTGCTGCTGTCAATCACTAAAAGGGGATCTGATGGAGAACTTCAGGTCCCCTCTGCTGATTGACAGCAGCAGTGGGCGGGTGCAATAGCCAGTTTGCCATTGGCTATTGCAAATTGAAATAGCCAATAGGAATGTAGCTATGCATTCCTATGCTGTTTTTTTTTTTATTTTGACGGCAGCCAACGGCTGTCTGGAGATCAGCGTCCCTGGTTAACTGGTAACCAGGGACGCTGATCTGTCTGTGCAAGTGGCCGGAGCCAGCCGTGAGATGACAGCTGGCTCCGCCCAGCAGTCAGTAGCAGGCTGTCGGCCGGCCATTGCCAGCTTCGGCTTTCACCTCGGCTCAGTCGAGCCGAAGCATATGCCTTCGGCTCGATTAAGCCCCTTGCTCAGAGAATCTGTTGCTTAAAAAAGTAGAAAACAAAATGGAAAACGATTGGTTCTATGTTTAATATGTACGTTTGTGATGGGTGGGGAGGCAAATCTTCAGAGAGGAAAATATCCATGCAGCACAACAATGTATTACAATTTAAAATCCGGTATTTGTAATTTATACATAAAAAGAACAAAATAACTGAAACTTACCTTGGCAATTTCTTCTTGATATGCTACTAAGTTTAAATACGAGATGTTGACCATATCTGGACCATAGACTATGGTAAACATGCGATACTCCAGCCTTCCACCAAAGCTACCAACTTCCAACTGTTCTCGTAACTTTGGGTCCTGCAAATAAAAAAGAACAATATCAGTTGTTGTTGTTGTTGTTGTTGTTGTTGTTACGAAATATGTGAAATCAAATTTAAAAGGCCAAATAGCAAATTGAACATATCCAAGGAAAACTGTTTTTCAGTCAAAACTTTCATCTTTTCCTTTACTTCAGCTATCTTCTGGTCTGAGATCACTAAAGATCTTGACAGTTTAAACTTCTCTCTTGATGAAGCCATCTGCATACAGATATATATAAAAAGATAAATCTGGCATCCCTTTGTTCTACATGCTCTCAGTGATGGCTTGCGGATTGCTGGCAAGGCTCAACAGAGACCATGATCATTTAAAGGGGTGCCAAGGATGCTGTCCTTTACATAACATTTGAAAACAATGAAGACTTTGTTCTTCTCTCCCTCTCATCATTCATTTACTGAATTTCTCCCAGATACTTGTGTTGTGTTACAAATTAGGTGATTGTCAACAATCACTCAATAGCCATAGATTAAAATCACCAAATCAAAGACGGATCCACATCAAATATGAGTAAATGATATACCATGGGTATTAGCCATGTCCTGCTTATATCTTGAACTCATAAAACTTTAGAATTAACTTATTTTCAGAAAAATGTTTGTTTTTTTAACAGCTCAAAACACAGACATTCCATTGCTTGTTCTGAACAACATTATCTTTTTAATTGTTCTGAGGTTTTTGTCACAACAATGTTTACTCAGGAATGTTACAATATGATTGTCACATGTGTAGCCACCTTAAAGTAGATCCACCAAGAATGGCAGGTAAAAGATATTTGCCTGCCCTGAAACAGTTTGTGCCAGCATCAGAACAATTTTAACAGTTAAGCTTTATGTAAACGCAAACAATAAACTTATCGTATTTGCTCTTATTTGCTCTGTTAAATGTACTATTTTCTTTGTTATATCTATTTGATTGATAATTGCAATAAATTAACAATTGATCCCTTCATAACAGATTTCTGTTGTGTTTAATATGCGTTATAAGACTGTGACTTTGTTCCACATGCATCAGATTTATTTTAAGGCTGGCCACAGCTGATTACTGTTTGGCCCTACATGAGCATCCCATTAGAGAATCTCAGTGTAGGATCCCTACATAAATATAGAGGGAACTTAGGAGCTCCTTGCAAACAGGGACCTGGTGTGAGTCAGTACGCAAACCAGAGATATATTAAGTTTAAATTGGACCCTAAGCAAGGTTGCAGTGTAACCCCTACCTCATCTTTTCAATTGGCATTGATAAGAACTGTGATAGGGACAGGGAAGACATACCATTTGCATTGTTTTGCATGTCCCCATCTCCATCAGACACCAACTGCCTATCAGCAGACCCTCCGTTGTTAAGTGACAGGCATGAGCACAGCTTTAATTAGTTATCAAATCAATTATTACCTTGTTTACTACAGAAAAAAGGAAGGTTGTAGCTGGGTGTCCTAGACATCTACCAGGCTCTAGACTTCTTCTTAGTCTTCCTGTGGATGATCCTGCTCTGACCAGGTGGGTCCTCCACAAGGAGAATAAGAAGGAATCTAGAGCCTGATAGATGACTTAGGTTAAACTCCACAAAGCCCTAGCACTCACCACTAAGCAGAAGTGCTCATAAAGCATATAACACCCTCTGTCCATTATTTTAAAGGAGTGGAGTCAACTGCAAATGAATCAGGCATCCTGAATCCTAAATACAGTCTCTTTAAACCACCACAGCATACGGATGTCCATAAAACCACGGGAGACAATCAAAAGTGTAGAGAACTTTCATGTTGTTAACACATGTACAGATCCATATTATCCATGTTCATGTACTGAATGTGTATGCTGTGGACACAAGAGGTTGAGCAGGGTGAACACACAAACAAACTTTTCCCATTTGAAGGTTTGCTCGCTGTGTGGCTGCTGCTACCACAGACATGAGAATGTTGTCTGATTGAGACAAAAGTGTCAAGATGGGGTAAGAATCATCTCACATCTATGAACGGCTTAGTACTTGGCCTCTAATTAGTATAATTTCCATGTTTTGTTTCTCCAGATGTACATACGTGCAGAAAGCTGTTTGCAATGAGTTTATTACTGTCGAGTTGCATCTAATTACCTTCACAATGAAACAAAACATGCAGCATGACAGGAGACATCAGATTACCTTATGGGGGGCTGCTGCAGACTGGGAACACTACTGATAAGCAATTAACAATTTCAGTCTATTGCACCGTGCACAGATTAATATTACAACATTTCTTATCATAACTTCATTGTGAAGCATACACAGAGAAAGGATTACCCTCACAAATAACAAGGTTTTCTCTGTAAAAGCTATTAAAGGAGCTATTATTATTCATCCAGTCCTATTATTCTGCACAGAGCAGGCGTATTCAGCATTATAACTTTTTTAGGAGAAAACAGAATTGTTTTGCCATAATGGCTGTGACTCACTGATTTATCTGCACTGGCTTATCTCACTGCAAGTCTACCAGTGTATCACATTGAAAACAATAGGCTCTCTAAAGTCTCTAATGTCATGAAATGCCCACTATGTTGAAAGTAGCCATATACCCTGTGACCTTTTCTCTAGTTTCAGGTCTTATGTGGCAGCTTAGGGACATCACTTTTTATATGGCTAGCAGGAAGTATGCCTTTACTCAAAATAGTTATACAATATGGTAATTGAATATTGTAAAGTGTGAATTTGAGTAATAGGATCAGTTTAGCCAGTTAAAGTGTATGAAAACCCCAAATCTATTGTTCAGTATGTCTAACAGGGAATACATCAATACAATCTGTTTAATGAATACAGTTTGCTTAAGTTTTTTTATGAACCTATTAAAAAGTTTCTTACCGAGAGATATTGCCAATAAAAGAACTGTCCTGCATGGTTCTTTACTCGGCCTGCTTGTGCCTGCATAGGCTGGCACAGGCTATATAGGCTGGCTAATGGCCAATTGAAGGAGCATGCATGTCAGGCTGGAAACAATGCTACTAAATGTGAGGCATCGGGTTAGGGCTGACAGCCTGCAATAGGAAATTATTTTACTTGCAGGATCCCTAGGTTAGAAACAGTGAGGCATGATGTCAAGCATACTGAAAATAAATGTAGGTTCACCTGAACTTTAAGGGCCTGTGATGTTCCTCATACCTCCTAGAGTCCTTACCCACCAGGTGCAAAACCATGGTTGTAGTTGCTGACACCTGCTATCAGTTTGACATCCATGGTACCAATATGTGCAGCAGAGCTGCTGTCAGCAGTAACTGCTGCAAACAGGGTGCTTCAGTGTCAATGCTTGCTATACTATCAATAAAGACATATACCTTCAGACCTCTTTCACATGGGCGAAATCAGTTCTGATCAGTAGGGGGTGTGTTAACAGATCACCGGCTGATTTGGAGCTGTACGGAACAAATGTTACATTTGTGACATCCTTGACCATTCAGTTTTTTCCTCCATCTTGTAATGTAGGGAAAACTGAGCTGTAAAGACCCATGTTAGGTCTATGGGCAGGTGGATGTAAACGGGTGTGCGTCCCTTACATCCCTTTGCCTCCAATCCATCACGTTTAGGTCCAAAAAAACTGAACTCATTTTTGTTTTCTTTTGGGCCTAGATGGACCTAAAGTCCTGTGCATCACACTGTCAGTTTATACCTGGCTGCCCATAGACTAGCATGGGGCATCCAATCAGGTCTGTCTGAAAAATTGACAAGCAGACCTGATTGGACCGCCTGTGTGAAAGTCACTGTGTTAACTCACTTGTTAGCAGTTGTTGACATAAGGATCTCAGCCACAGAGGGACAGGAAGTGGAGTCTGCATATTTAAGGAGACACTATGGGATCTATTCACTAAGCTGCCACAGGCAGCCGAGTGAATGACGGACCTAAAGCGAAGTGATCGGGTGGCTTTGCGTTGCTTCGGGTCGGCCGAACATGCTCAGCATGTTCGGCCGACCCGAAGTGCAGAAGGAGTTCGACTCAGCCGATCCAACATCAGGATCAGCTCAGCCTAACCTCCTGCAGGCTACTCACTGCTGTTCGGTCTATTCTCATAGATGTCGAAAAGCAGTGAGTGAATAACCAAATGCCGCCGAGCGGCATTCGGCTCGACTGTTCTGCTCGGTCTCTCTGTGGGTCCGAGCAGAACAGAAAAACAGTTAAAAAAGTAGAAAAATAGAAAACGATTGTGCTGAGCTAGCAATGACAGCTAGCTCCGCTAACAGTTTTCTATTGGCCAGCGGTTCTGTTGCCGTCAAAAAAAAGAAGAAAAAAAAGCCTAACTCACTCGGGCGCTCCGGGCGCTAAGGAGATAAACACTGCTTTTTCTTTTTTTTTTCTTATTCTGACACGGAGCCGTGTCAGAATAGATCCCCTGTACACAAAAATAATTACAAATTATACTTTAAAAAATCTTTTTTTAAACATTTACATGTACTGATAAGATTTGCATCAACAGGATCTCTTTTACATGTTTATCTAAAACACTGAAGAGACTACACATTCCCTTTCTAGAAGGCACAGTAATGAGATAAAGTCTCTGGTGATGAAAACTGATCTATTTTGAATGTCATTTCAGTTTATCAGATATTTCTGCCCTTTGGCTATGTGAACCAATTTATGACACCAAATACATATAATCTATCAAAAACAAACACTTATAATTCATCATGGAGGAAACGAATGTGCTCTGTTGTGATGCAACATGACAGACCAATCTCATGTGAAGACATGGTTCACTAGACCCAAATAGGTTCAGCCTGCATGATACATTCACACAGTACATCCACACACCATAGCCATGTCCGCAATCACACACAATCTATGAAAAATAATAACAGCTGCTTCCTGCTGTACCATACACAGCATATTGACAAGCACACCTTATAATGTATATATGATGCACTACTGAATTCTAATAATTATATTTTTCATATATACGTATATAAACTGTTATGCTACTACCATTTAGATTGATACTGCTTATTACTATAGATACATTATATCAATAAAAACAAAAGATAATAGAATTGTATAGGATCCATGTCATATTTATAGCAGTCAAATATCCTATTGTAATAAATTAAATCATGATATACTCACAGAGTGTAAAGAATATTACTGAAATCAGACTGTACTATATTGTAGTTTTAGTATTTAAAGGCAAGGTCTACGTTTAAGAAAATAAAAGAAAATGTGCATTTATTATTTTGCACTAGAAACAGTAAAGCATTGCAACCTCCTTACCATCTTGTCTTGTGATTATAATGCCTTCCTTATATTGTAAAGTGCTGTGCACACTGTTGGCACTATGTAAATCCTGTATAATAATAATAACCACAATCAATGGATTGCAGGTGCAACGCTCTGATTCCAAAAGATTCTCCCTACCGTCCATGTCTGTACCAAGGTGTGGTGACGTCACCGTACTTGTATTCTAATGAGCCACGGTGGCTGGTGGGACTATCAAAGTAAATGAATGGCGCAGCTGTGTGTGGGGAGCCACACAAAGACGTGCCAAATAAAATAAACAAAAAAACACACCAGCCTGTGGGGAGAACCCCACAATTCA